>NW_022321160.1:0-2713 GCF_002776525.5 Piliocolobus tephrosceles | reverse complement strand
AATCTCATCTCACATGTCATAATTTTTGCTTTGCTTTTGGCTAATAAGCATATCTTGAAAAACTTGAGGAAAAGAGCCTGTAGTAGTTTTCCATATACTTACATTTTTATTACTCTGCCTGCATTCCTGATGTTGCAAGCTTCTCTAGAGTAAGTATTTGGATAACTATAACCATCATTTCCCTTTTATCTAAAGAATTTCCTTTAGCCAATCTAAAGATCAGATCTAATGGCAATGAATTACCTTAGATTTTCCTTTTTATCAGAAAATGTCTTTAACTTCATTCCTGAAGGATTCTTAAACATCGGATATAGAATCCTGAGTTGACAGGTTTTTTTCTTTCTTTCAGCACTTCAAAAGTGCTGTTTTTCTTCCTCTGGACTCAGTAGTTTCTGATGAGAATTCCACAGTCATTCAAATGACTGTTTCCTTGTACATGATGCATTGTTTGTCTCTAGCGGTTTTCAAGACTTTCTCTGAAGCTTTCAACAGTTTGATCATGATTTATCTGGGAATGAATTTCTTTGAGTGTGTCCTGTTTGCAATTTTCTGGGCTTCTTAAATCTACAGTTATGTATCTGTTGCCAAATTTGACAAAATTTTAGGTATTATTTCTTTGAATTTTTTCCTGTATTACACTCTTTTTCCTCTTTTTCTGTAATACCAGTGACATAAATAGATCTGTTGACTTTGTCTCACATGTTCTCTTTTTATCTATTTTAAATACTTTGATTTCTGTTGTTTGGATGATTTTTTGTTAACTTGACTTCAGTTTTATTGACTCTTTTCTCAGCATCTCCATTCTACTATTGATCCTATGCAGTAGTTTTTAATTTTGGTTATTGTATTTTTCAATACTAAATTTTCTATTTTATTATTCTTGATAGCTTCTGTTTGTGTTTTTTCATTTGTTTCAAGAGTGTCTTCCCTTGCAGCATTTTTATAACAGTTCCCTTAAATTTTTTGTCAGATGACTTCAACTTTTGGGTCATCTCAGCCTTGGTATGCATTGATTATCTTCTCCCTGGTGAGTTTATTTTTCTGATTATTTGCATGCTTGATACTTTTGGATTGTATTCTGGTCATTTTGAATATTATAAGACTCTGGGTTTTATATAAATCCTACAGATGATGTTGATATTTTTGTTTTGGGAGGCAGTCAACCTGGTTGGATTTAGTTAGTTCATAAGTTCTGACCAGCCTTCAATATTTGTTCAATTTTCAAATGCTTTGCAGTCCTCTTAAGATCAATCCTTTTGTGCACCACTCACCAGCCAGTTTGGGAACTGGCAGTGCCTAATTCTTACATCAGTTCTCAAAGTCTGTGGCTTAGGGTCAGATCCACATTATGCACAGGCAGGGAAATAGACAGCTCACCTGAACAGGTGAATCCAGAAATTTATCAACAACTTTTTGGTTTGCTTCCATGAACTCCTTTTCCTCCACAATCTTCTTGGCACTTTTTAGTTCTCAGGGCTCCCTCTTCAGTACCCTGGACAGACAGCTAGGGCTTTACCTCACTCTGCTAAACTCTTCCTAATACTAAACCTCAATCTGGGTCCAAGCATCAGGAAGACAGAGGTAAAAAGCAAGACGTTTTGCCCACCTCTTAGAGGGAGCAAACCTCTTCCCATCAGAAAGAGACCATCTCCCCCTCACTAGTTTGAGCTCCTGTGACCCCTGTTGTCACCCACACCACAGGATTGCTTAGGGAGGAGCTGAGGTTCAAGGGCTCAGAGATTACACCAAAAAGGGATGATTCCTCACTTGCCCTGAACATAGTTGTCTCAGCCCATTTTCTGCTGCTATAACAACACTGCTATCTGGTAACTGATAAAGAATAGGAATTTACTGGGCTCATAGTTATGGAGGCTGAGATGTCCAAGAGAATGATGCCAGCATCTGCTGAGGGCCATCCGTGGTGGAAGGCATCCCATGGCAAGCAAGCATGCAAGACAGGAAAAAAGGGGGCCAAAGTCCCTCGATAACCAATTCCAGCAGTAGCAGCATTCATCCATTCCTGAGGGAGGGGCCGTCATGACCTCATCACCTCGACACTGTCATGGTGGCAGTTGTTTCCAACACAGAAACACATTGAAACCATAGCAGTAGGAGATGCTCTTCCTTCTTCAAAGTGGATTAGAACCCCTAGGAGGCTCCCCAGCTGTGCCAGGCTCTGCCTCCAGGGCTCAGGCTGTAGTAAGTTTGGGCTGAGGACAACAGAGGGATAACCCAGGAAGCCCATTAATCTTTTCCATGATACTTGAAATTCTTATCTTCTTTCCAAGGCTGCTCACTACTACTGACTCTTCCCAGCCCTCACATAGCTGCTCTGTGCCTTCTTTCCAGGTTTTATAAAGACATTCAGTAGAAGAAATGAGTATGGAATGCTTGCTTCATTTTACCTGGAACCAGAATCCCCCTTTCCCTCCATCTTAGTGTTTCAGGTTAGTTTATTCTGGCTGCTTTTGATGGCCAGGCAGCATTAGATCAAATAGCTGTGACTTGTGCCATGGACACCAGCTCCTGGGGATCCCCCTTCCAGGCCAGTGGCTGCTACACAGGGACATCCTGCAGGAGCTGGGGCCCTGCTCTTTCTTGCTCTCTGTTGTTCTTTGTTGGCCATGGCCACAGCACAGCTACTGAGATGCTCCCCAGACACAGCCCCCCAGGTAGCACCTGTGTGTATGGGCCTGAGTGTGCCCCTGCTAGC
>NW_022321159.1:0-2713 GCF_002776525.5 Piliocolobus tephrosceles | reverse complement strand
GCTAGCAGGGGCACACTCAGGCCCATACACACAGGTGCTACCTGGGGGGCTGTGTCTGGGGAGCATCTCAGTAGCTGTGCTGTGGCCATGGCCAACAAAGAACAACAGAGAGCAAGAAAGAGCAGGGCCCCAGCTCCTGCAGGATGTCCCTGTGTAGCAGCCACTGGCCTGGAAGGGGGATCCCCAGGAGCTGGTGTCCATGGCACAAGTCACAGCTATTTGATCTAATGCTGCCTGGCCATCAAAAGCAGCCAGAATAAACTAACCTGAAACACTAAGATGGAGGGAAAGGGGGATTCTGGTTCCAGGTAAAATGAAGCAAGCATTCCATACTCATTTCTTCTACTGAATGTCTTTATAAAACCTGGAAAGAAGGCACAGAGCAGCTATGTGAGGGCTGGGAAGAGTCAGTAGTAGTGAGCAGCCTTGGAAAGAAGATAAGAATTTCAAGTATCATGGAAAAGATTAATGGGCTTCCTGGGTTATCCCTCTGTTGTCCTCAGCCCAAACTTACTACAGCCTGAGCCCTGGAGGCAGAGCCTGGCACAGCTGGGGAGCCTCCTAGGGGTTCTAATCCACTTTGAAGAAGGAAGAGCATCTCCTACTGCTATGGTTTCAATGTGTTTCTGTGTTGGAAACAACTGCCACCATGACAGTGTCGAGGTGATGAGGTCATGACGGCCCCTCCCTCAGGAATGGATGAATGCTGCTACTGCTGGAATTGGTTATCGAGGGACTTTGGCCCCCTTTTTTCCTGTCTTGCATGCTTGCTTGCCATGGGATGCCTTCCACCACGGATGGCCCTCAGCAGATGCTGGCATCATTCTCTTGGACATCTCAGCCTCCATAACTATGAGCCCAGTAAATTCCTATTCTTTATCAGTTACCAGATAGCAGTGTTGTTATAGCAGCAGAAAATGGGCTGAGACAACTATGTTCAGGGCAAGTGAGGAATCATCCCTTTTTGGTGTAATCTCTGAGCCCTTGAACCTCAGCTCCTCCCTAAGCAATCCTGTGGTGTGGGTGACAACAGGGGTCACAGGAGCTCAAACTAGTGAGGGGGAGATGGTCTCTTTCTGATGGGAAGAGGTTTGCTCCCTCTAAGAGGTGGGCAAAACGTCTTGCTTTTTACCTCTGTCTTCCTGATGCTTGGACCCAGATTGAGGTTTAGTATTAGGAAGAGTTTAGCAGAGTGAGGTAAAGCCCTAGCTGTCTGTCCAGGGTACTGAAGAGGGAGCCCTGAGAACTAAAAAGTGCCAAGAAGATTGTGGAGGAAAAGGAGTTCATGGAAGCAAACCAAAAAGTTGTTGATAAATTTCTGGATTCACCTGTTCAGGTGAGCTGTCTATTTCCCTGCCTGTGCATAATGTGGATCTGACCCTAAGCCACAGACTTTGAGAACTGATGTAAGAATTAGGCACTGCCAGTTCCCAAACTGGCTGGTGAGTGGTGCACAAAAGGATTGATCTTAAGAGGACTGCAAAGCATTTGAAAATTGAACAAATATTGAAGGCTGGTCAGAACTTATGAACTAACTAAATCCAACCAGGTTGACTGCCTCCCAAAACAAAAATATCAACATCATCTGTAGGATTTATATAAAACCCAGAGTCTTATAATATTCAAAATGACCAGAATACAATCCAAAAGTATCAAGCATGCAAATAATCAGAAAAATAAACTCACCAGGGAGAAGATAATCAATGCATACCAAGGCTGAGATGACCCAAAAGTTGAAGTCATCTGACAAAAAATTTAAGGGAACTGTTATAAAAATGCTGCAAGGGAAGACACTCTTGAAACAAATGAAAAAACACAAACAGAAGCTATCAAGAATAATAAAATAGAAAATTTAGTATTGAAAAATACAATAACCAAAATTAAAAACTACTGCATAGGATCAATAGTAGAATGGAGATGCTGAGAAAAGAGTCAATAAAACTGAAGTCAAGTTAACAAAAAATCATCCAAACAACAGAAATCAAAGTATTTAAAATAGATAAAAAGAGAACATGTGAGACAAAGTCAACAGATCTATTTATGTCACTGGTATTACAGAAAAAGAGGAAAAAGAGTGTAATACAGGAAAAAATTCAAAGAAATAATACCTAAAATTTTGTCAAATTTGGCAACAGATACATAACTGTAGATTTAAGAAGCCCAGAAAATTGCAAACAGGACACACTCAAAGAAATTCATTCCCAGATAAATCATGATCAAACTGTTGAAAGCTTCAGAGAAAGTCTTGAAAACCGCTAGAGACAAACAATGCATCATGTACAAGGAAACAGTCATTTGAATGACTGTGGAATTCTCATCAGAAACTACTGAGTCCAGAGGAAGAAAAACAGCACTTTTGAAGTGCTGAAAGAAAGAAAAAAACCTGTCAACTCAGGATTCTATATCCGATGTTTAAGAATCCTTCAGGAATGAAGTTAAAGACATTTTCTGATAAAAAGGAAAATCTAAGGTAATTCATTGCCATTAGATCTGATCTTTAGATTGGCTAAAGGAAATTCTTTAGATAAAAGGGAAATGATGGTTATAGTTATCCAAATACTTACTCTAGAGAAGCTTGCAACATCAGGAATGCAGGCAGAGTAATAAAAATGTAAGTATATGGAAAACTACTACAGGCTCTTTTCCTCAAGTTTTTCAAGATATGCTTATTAGCCAAAAGCAAAGCAAAAATTATGACATGTGAGATGAGATT
>NW_022321158.1:0-2677 GCF_002776525.5 Piliocolobus tephrosceles | reverse complement strand
AATCTCATCTCACATGTCATAATTTTTGCTTTGCTTTTGGCTAATAAACATATCTTGAAAAACTTGAGGAAAAGAGCCTGTAATAGTTTTCCATATACTTACATTTTTCTTACTCTGCCTGCATTCCTGATGTTCCAAGCTTCTCTAGAGTAAGTATATGGATAACTATAACCATCATTTCCCTTTTTTCTAAAGAATTTCCTTTAGCCATATCTAAAGATCAGATCTACTGGCAATGAATTACCTTAGATTTTCCTTTTTATCAGAAAATGTCTTTAACTTCATTCCTGAAGGATTCTTAAACATCGGATATAGAATCCTGAATTGACAGGTTTTTTCTTTCTTTCAGCACTTCAAAAGTGCTTTTTTACTTCCTCTGGACTCAGTAGTTTCTGATGAGAATTCCACAGTCATTCAAATGACTCTTTCCTTGTACATGATGCATTGTTTGTCTCTAGCGGCTTTCAAGACTTTCTCTGAAGCTTTCAACAGTTTGATCATGATTTATCTGGGAATGAATTTCTTTGAGTGTGTCCTGTTTGCAATTTTCTGGGCTTCTTAAATCTACAGTTATGTATCTGTTGCCAAATTTGACAAAATTTTAGGTATTATTTCTTTGAATTTTTTCCTGTACTACACTCTTTTTCCTCTTTTTCTGTAATTCCAGTGACATAAATAGATCTGTTGACTTTGTCTCACATGTTTTCTTTTTATCTATTTTAAATACTTTGATTTCTGTTGTTCGGATGATTTTTTGTTAACTTGGCTTCAGTTTTATTGACTCTTTTCTCAGCATCTCCATTCTACTATTGATCCTGTGCAGGACAGTTTGTAATTTTGGTTATTGCATTTTTCAATACTAAATTTTCTACTTTATTATTCTTGATAGCTTCTATTTGTGTTTTTCATTTGTTTCAAGAGTGTCTTCCCTTGCAGCGTTTTTATAACAGCTCCCTTAAACTTTTCGTCAGATGATTTCAACTTTTGGGTCATCTCAGCCTTGGCATACGTTGATTATCTTCTCCCTGGTGAGTTTATTTTTCTGATTATTTGCATGCTTGGTAATTTTGGATTGTATCCTGGTCATTTTGAATATTATAAGACTCTGGGTTTTATGTAAATCCTACAGATGATGTTGATATTTTTGTTTTAGGAAGCAGTCAACCTGGTTGGATTTAGTTAGTTCATAAGTTCTCACCAGCCTTCAATATTTGTTCAATTTTCAAATGCTTTGCAGTCCTCTTAAGATCAGTCCTTTTGTGCACCACTCACCAGCCAGCTTGGGAACTGGCAGTGCCTAATTCGTACATCAGTTCTCAAAGTCTGTGGCTTAGGGTCAGATCCACATTATGCACAGGTGGGGAAATAGACAGCTCACCTGAACAGGTGAATCCAGAAATTTATCAACAACTTTTTGGTTTGCTTCCATGCACTCCTTTTCCTCCACAATCTTCTTGGCACATTTTAGTTCTCAGGGCTCCCTCTTCAGTCCCCTGGACAGACAGCTAGGGCTTTACCCCACTCTGCTAAACTCTTCCTATTACTAAACTTCCATCTGGGTCCAAGCACCAGGAAGACAGAGGTAAAAAGCAAAGACATTTCACCCACCTCTTAAAGGGAGCAAACCTCTTCCCGTCAGAAAGGGACCATCTCCCCCTCACTGGTTTGGGCTCCTGTGACCCCTGTTTTCACCCACACCACAGGATTGCTTAGGGAGGAGCTGAGGTTCAAGGGCTCAGAGATAACACCAAAAAGGGACGATTCCTTACTTGCCCTTAACATAGTTGTCTCAGCCCATTTTCTGCTGCTATAACAACACTGCTGTCTGGGTAACTGATATAGAATAGGAATTTATTGGGCTCATAGTTCTGGAGGCTGAGAAGTCCAAGAGCATGATGCCAGCATCTGCTGAGGGCCATCCGTGGTGGAAGGCATCCCATGGCAAGCAAGCATGCAAGACAGGAAAAAAAGGGACCAAAGTCCCTCGATAACCAATTCCCGCAGTAGCAGCATTCATCCATTCCTGAGGGAGGGGCCGTCGTGACCTCATCACCTCTACGCTGTCACGGTGGCAGTTGTTTCCAACACAGGAACACATTGAAACCATAGCGGTAGGAGATGCTCTTCCTTCTTCAAAGTGGATTAGAACAACTAGGAGGCTCCCCAGCTGTGCCAGGCTCTGCCTCCAGGGCTCAGGCTCTCGTAAGTTTGGGCTGAGGACAACAGAGGGATAACCCAGGAAGCCCATTCATCTTTTCCGTGATACTTGAAATTCGTATCTTCTTTCCAAGGCTGCCCACTACTACTGACTCTTCCCAGCCCTCAGATAGCTGCTCTGTGCCTTCTGTCCAGGTTTTATAAAGACATTCAGTAGAAGAAACGAGTATGGAATGCTTGCTTCATTTTACCTGGAACCAGAATCCCCCTTTCCCTCCATCTTAGTGTTTCAGGTTAGTTTATTCTGGCTGCTTTTGATGGCCAGGCAGCATTAGGTCAAATAGCTGTGACTTGTGCCAGGGACACCAGCTTCTGGGGATGCCCCTTCCAGGCCAGTGGCTGCTACACAGGGACATCCTGCAGGAGCTGGGGCCCTGCTCTTTCTTGCTGTCTGTTGTTCTTTGCTGGCCATGGCCACAGCACAGCTACTGAGATGCTCCCCAGACACAGCACCCCAGGT
>NW_022321157.1:0-2677 GCF_002776525.5 Piliocolobus tephrosceles | reverse complement strand
ACCTGGGGTGCTGTGTCTGGGGAGCATCTCAGTAGCTGTGCTGTGGCCATGGCCAGCAAAGAACAACAGACAGCAAGAAAGAGCAGGGCCCCAGCTCCTGCAGGATGTCCCTGTGTAGCAGCCACTGGCCTGGAAGGGGCATCCCCAGAAGCTGGTGTCCCTGGCACAAGTCACAGCTATTTGACCTAATGCTGCCTGGCCATCAAAAGCAGCCAGAATAAACTAACCTGAAACACTAAGATGGAGGGAAAGGGGGATTCTGGTTCCAGGTAAAATGAAGCAAGCATTCCATACTCGTTTCTTCTACTGAATGTCTTTATAAAACCTGGACAGAAGGCACAGAGCAGCTATCTGAGGGCTGGGAAGAGTCAGTAGTAGTGGGCAGCCTTGGAAAGAAGATACGAATTTCAAGTATCACGGAAAAGATGAATGGGCTTCCTGGGTTATCCCTCTGTTGTCCTCAGCCCAAACTTACGAGAGCCTGAGCCCTGGAGGCAGAGCCTGGCACAGCTGGGGAGCCTCCTAGTTGTTCTAATCCACTTTGAAGAAGGAAGAGCATCTCCTACCGCTATGGTTTCAATGTGTTCCTGTGTTGGAAACAACTGCCACCGTGACAGCGTAGAGGTGATGAGGTCACGACGGCCCCTCCCTCAGGAATGGATGAATGCTGCTACTGCGGGAATTGGTTATCGAGGGACTTTGGTCCCTTTTTTTCCTGTCTTGCATGCTTGCTTGCCATGGGATGCCTTCCACCACGGATGGCCCTCAGCAGATGCTGGCATCATGCTCTTGGACTTCTCAGCCTCCAGAACTATGAGCCCAATAAATTCCTATTCTATATCAGTTACCCAGACAGCAGTGTTGTTATAGCAGCAGAAAATGGGCTGAGACAACTATGTTAAGGGCAAGTAAGGAATCGTCCCTTTTTGGTGTTATCTCTGAGCCCTTGAACCTCAGCTCCTCCCTAAGCAATCCTGTGGTGTGGGTGAAAACAGGGGTCACAGGAGCCCAAACCAGTGAGGGGGAGATGGTCCCTTTCTGACGGGAAGAGGTTTGCTCCCTTTAAGAGGTGGGTGAAATGTCTTTGCTTTTTACCTCTGTCTTCCTGGTGCTTGGACCCAGATGGAAGTTTAGTAATAGGAAGAGTTTAGCAGAGTGGGGTAAAGCCCTAGCTGTCTGTCCAGGGGACTGAAGAGGGAGCCCTGAGAACTAAAATGTGCCAAGAAGATTGTGGAGGAAAAGGAGTGCATGGAAGCAAACCAAAAAGTTGTTGATAAATTTCTGGATTCACCTGTTCAGGTGAGCTGTCTATTTCCCCACCTGTGCATAATGTGGATCTGACCCTAAGCCACAGACTTTGAGAACTGATGTACGAATTAGGCACTGCCAGTTCCCAAGCTGGCTGGTGAGTGGTGCACAAAAGGACTGATCTTAAGAGGACTGCAAAGCATTTGAAAATTGAACAAATATTGAAGGCTGGTGAGAACTTATGAACTAACTAAATCCAACCAGGTTGACTGCTTCCTAAAACAAAAATATCAACATCATCTGTAGGATTTACATAAAACCCAGAGTCTTATAATATTCAAAATGACCAGGATACAATCCAAAATTACCAAGCATGCAAATAATCAGAAAAATAAACTCACCAGGGAGAAGATAATCAACGTATGCCAAGGCTGAGATGACCCAAAAGTTGAAATCATCTGACGAAAAGTTTAAGGGAGCTGTTATAAAAACGCTGCAAGGGAAGACACTCTTGAAACAAATGAAAAACACAAATAGAAGCTATCAAGAATAATAAAGTAGAAAATTTAGTATTGAAAAATGCAATAACCAAAATTACAAACTGTCCTGCACAGGATCAATAGTAGAATGGAGATGCTGAGAAAAGAGTCAATAAAACTGAAGCCAAGTTAACAAAAAATCATCCGAACAACAGAAATCAAAGTATTTAAAATAGATAAAAAGAAAACATGTGAGACAAAGTCAACAGATCTATTTATGTCACTGGAATTACAGAAAAAGAGGAAAAAGAGTGTAGTACAGGAAAAAATTCAAAGAAATAATACCTAAAATTTTGTCAAATTTGGCAACAGATACATAACTGTAGATTTAAGAAGCCCAGAAAATTGCAAACAGGACACACTCAAAGAAATTCATTCCCAGATAAATCATGATCAAACTGTTGAAAGCTTCAGAGAAAGTCTTGAAAGCCGCTAGAGACAAACAATGCATCATGTACAAGGAAAGAGTCATTTGAATGACTGTGGAATTCTCATCAGAAACTACTGAGTCCAGAGGAAGTAAAAAAGCACTTTTGAAGTGCTGAAAGAAAGAAAAAACCTGTCAATTCAGGATTCTATATCCGATGTTTAAGAATCCTTCAGGAATGAAGTTAAAGACATTTTCTGATAAAAAGGAAAATCTAAGGTAATTCATTGCCAGTAGATCTGATCTTTAGATATGGCTAAAGGAAATTCTTTAGAAAAAAGGGAAATGATGGTTATAGTTATCCATATACTTACTCTAGAGAAGCTTGGAACATCAGGAATGCAGGCAGAGTAAGAAAAATGTAAGTATATGGAAAACTATTACAGGCTCTTTTCCTCAAGTTTTTCAAGATATGTTTATTAGCCAAAAGCAAAGCAAAAATTATGACATGTGAGATGAGATT
>NW_022321156.1:0-6346 GCF_002776525.5 Piliocolobus tephrosceles | reverse complement strand
GGGCACATCTCTCTGGACTGCCGTCAGCCTGCAGTGGTCCAGCAAGATTCCAAAGTGAGTGAGGTTTTAACAACCACCTTACAGTCTTTTCTGGCTTTTGAACATATATAAGTCTGTGACTGCGTATGCGGTAGGAGGAGTTTGGTGAGAACAAGGAAGATAACTTGCTGCTCTTCATGTCAGCGATGTGTACCTGAGAGATGCAACTTGAATAAACCATAAAATTCTATATCCCAATCAGAATTGCTGAATCGAAGATTTGGAACTGCATCTTCTTCAAATGGGAAGACAAATATTTCCTCCACCTTTGCTTCTGATTCTGTTCATCATCCATTGTCAGTATCCCAGATTAGACTCTGATAAGGACATGCTGGCTGCTTGAAATTTGGGGCTTAATACTACCAAATATTCGAGCCCAGCCCAACTTTTGCTTCATAACTGCCTCTACCCCCAGGCCTGATGGAACTCACCTCTTTTGGCCCAAGGAAACTCACATGCTGGCAACATTTATATACTGTATTCATTTCCTAGGGCTGCCACAACAAATTACCAAAAAGTGGAGTGACTTGAAACAGCAAGAATTTCTTTTCTCACAATTTTGGAGGCTAGAAGTCCGAGATCAAGATGTTGGCAGGTTCATGCTCTCTGATGGCTTTAGGAAAGAACCCTTCCCTGCCTCTTCCTGGCTTCTGCAGGTTCTTGGCAATCCTTGGTTTGTAGATGCATCACTCCAACCTCTGCCTCTGTCATCACATGGCTACATCTTCTCCCTGTGTGTCTCATTCTTCCTCCCATGAGGCCACCAGTCATATTGAATCCAGAACCCATCAGGCTGGGCATGATGGCTCACACTTGTAATCTTAGCACTTTGGGAGGCAGAGACATATGGATCACGTGAGGTCAGGAGTTTGAGACCAGCCTGGCCAATATGGTGAAACTCCGTCTCTATTAAAAATACAAAAATTAGCCGAGCGTGGTGGCACGCACCTGTATTCCCAGCTACTTGGGAGGCTGAGGCAGAAGAATCACTTGAACCTAGGAGACAGAGGTTGCAGTGAGCCAAGATCGAGCCACTGCACTCCAGCCTGGGCAACAGAGCAAGACTCTGTCTCAAACAAACAGAAAAAAGAACCCATCATATCTTAACTGATATCTGCAATGACCCTGTTTCCAAATATGGTCATATTCTGAGATATTAGCGTAAGGACTTCAACATTCCCTTGGAGGGACACAATTCAACCCATAGCAATATATATTTATCATTTGCAAGGACTTGCTTCTCCCTCTCTGACTCATTCCACTACTAAAAGAGAAAATCCTATTTATAAAATACAAGGTTAGAGGCCCAGCGCAGTGGCTCACACCTATCATCCCAGCACTTTGGGAGGCCGAGGCAGGTGGATCACGAGGTCAGGAGTTCAAGACCAGCCTGGCCAAGATGGTGAAACCCCGTCCATACTAAAACTACAAAAATTAGCAGGGCGTGGTGGCAGGCGCCTGTAATCCCAGCTACTCGGGAGGCAGAGGCAGGAGAATGGCTTGAACCTGGGCAGCAGAGGTTGCAGTGAGCTCAGATCATGCCACTGCACTCCAGTCTGGGCGATAAGAGTGAGACTCCGTCTCAAAAAATAATAATAATAATAAAATATAAGGTTAGAACATTTTATTGAAGGAAAGCAATAGGTGAGCAGAAAATCAAGAGCCCTCACTTAACTAAAAGTCAAAGCACAGGACTATAGTGCCAGGTAGAACATAATTTTCCTGTGTGAAGTTTCACACCACTTAATCTCTGTGCACTTCAGTTTCCTCAACTGTAAAATGAGGAAACAGACTTAGCAACTGTGAAGGCAGGTCCTGTTAAGCTCTCAAATTCTAAGATTCTTTGACATACACATCTATTGCCAATAGATTTTCTGCAAGGGATATTGTGAGCTTGCTTAAACTGTTACCTCAGACTGCTTATGCTCAAGGTCTCTCTCAGTCCATTTCCAATTACTCTTCTGCTGTCTCTGTGATAGTTTGGTTTATTTGAAAACATCTGGAGGATTCACTAGCCTTAATTCCAAGTATGAAACATAAAGGCTCCATTTAAACCTTCATAATTGGACCCAGATGTTTCTCCTAATGCTATTAAATCTTCTCATCTAGTCTTGACTCCAGAAATGGGTTTTCCTCTCAAGGAGACTCAGAAGCATGCATGGGGGTCAGAGGGGAAGGAGAATAATGGGAAGATTTAGAGACATGATGTATGATCTTCCTTATTATTCCACCTGTGAAATTGGCTCCCATACTTCCTCCCTGACTTATCTGTAGCACTGACTCCTCCAGGAGAGGTGCTCTGTCTTATTCATCTCTGAGTGCACACAAGGACATGCATTTGCCCCCAAAATAGGACCTGGCTCAGCCTGTGTGGCAGGCAAAAAGGGAGGGAGGAAGGCAGAGAGGTCATTTACCAGAGAAGTTTCATCACTGCTCTATTTTCATCCCACCGTCCTCCTCCGATCCCCTAAACTCAAGATTCTCAGATCCATGAACTGATGCTCCATTTTAAAAAACTGTGGTAGGCCAGGCGTAGTGGCTCACACCTGTAATCCCAGCATTCTGGGAGGTTGAGGTGGGCAGACCACCTGAGGTCTGGAGTTCAAGACCAGCTTGGTCAACATGGTGTAACCCCGTCTCTACTAAAAAATAAAAAAATTAGCCAGGTATGATGGTGGGCACCTATAATCCCAACTACTCAGGAGGCTGAGGCAGGAGAATTGCTTGAACCCAGAAGGCAGAGGTTCCGTTGAGCCGAAATCATGCCATTGCACTCCAGCATGAGCAGCAAGAGTGAAACTCCGTCTCAAAGAAAAAAAGAATTGTGGTAAAATATACGTAAACATAAAAATTCACCAATTTAATTATTTTTAAGCATATAGTTGAGTGACATTGAATACATTCACATTGTTGTGCAACCATCACTACCATCCATCTGCAGAACTTTTTCATGTTCCCAGATTGAAACTCTGTACCCATTAAGCAATAACTTCCCATTCCCCTCTCCCTAGCCCCTGGCCACCACCATTCTACTTTCTATCTCTAAGAATGACTATTCTAGGTATGTCATACAAGTGGAATCACAAAATATTTGTCCTTTTTATTTATTTATTTATTTAATTAATTTTTGAGCTGAGGTCTGGTTTCGTTGCACAGGCTGGAGTGCAGTGGTGCGATCTCAGCTCACTATAACCTCCACTTCCCTGGATCAAGCAATCCTCCCACCTCAGCCTCCTGAATAGTTGGGACTACAGGCCCACACCACCATACCTGGTGTGTCCCCCTGGTGTGGTATTACACCCAGGTAATACCTGAAAGTATTATGGATTCATAGCAACACAAGAGTGGAGGTTTAAGCCAGGCACAGTGGTCCAGGCTTGTAATCCCAGCACTTTGGGAGGCTGAGGCAGGCAGATTGCTTGAGCCCAGCAGTTTGAGACCACCCTGGCCAACATGGCAAAACCTGATCTCTACAAAAAATACAAAAATTAGCCTGGTGTGATGGCTCACGCCTGTAGTCCCAACTACATGGGAGGCTGAGGTGGGAGGATCATTTGAGCTGGGGAGGTTGAGGCTGAGATTGCAGTGAGCTGAGATCATGCCACTGCACTCCAGCATGGGTGACAGACTGAGACACTGTCTAGAGGACAAGGAGGGGGAGGGGGAGGAGGAGGTTGTTGTTTAAATGTAATTAAGAGAATGAGAAAAGTTTGCATGAGTGACTCTGAATCTTGACATAAGAGTGAGTGTTCTCTGTGCAGAAACCAGTCTCAGGCTGAAGCACACCAGCCAGGAAGCTCTGCCAGAGCCACGGCATAGAGGCATGACTCAGCCTTGTGTGTTTGTGAAACTGCAAGTGAGCTGGCCTGACTGGAGCACTGCATGTTGGGGAATGGAGGGAGAGAGGAAAACACCATGAAAGAATAGACTGACTGGGAAGCTACAGAGGAAGGTTTGGGTCTGGTCCCAAAGTCCAGGTATGGTAGATAAGGAACTGGATTTTATTCTCAGGACAATCAAGACCCATGGAAGATTTTAAGAGGAGTAATGTGGTCAATTACATATTTTATACACCCTTTCTAGTGGCTAGTGTGGGGAAAATGAGACTAGAAGTGAGAGGCCACTTAGGAGACTATTGCCTGGACCAGGTGAGGAGTAACACAGTTATGGTGGGATAGGGGCAGCATTGTGCCTCAGCTGGCTCATGACAGCTGATTGTCAAATTTTAAGGAATTCTCCAAGCTGACTGTTAAACTCACTCATTCTTATAAATTAAATTATATGAACTTACAATTAGCTAAGCGTGGTGGCATGCACCTGTAGTCCCAGCTACTTGGGAGGCTGAGGCTGACGAATCACACTTACAATTAAAGAAATATTTGTTTCATCACTTCCTAATTGTGTTTTTTGGGTTTTTGTTTGTTTTCTTATTTGTTTTTTAGCTCTGTTGCCCAGGCTGGAGTGCAGTGGCACAATCATAGCTCACTTTAAATTCAAACTCCGGGGCTGAAGTGATCTTCCCACCTCAGCTTCCTGAGAGAGGAGAACTACAGGTGTGCACCACCAGGCTTGCTATTTTAAATTTTTTGTAGAGATGGCTTTCCCTATGTTGCCCAGGCAGTCTTGCACTCCTGGGCTCAAGCACTCCTCCTGCCTCAGCCTCCCAAAGTGCTGGGATTACAAGCATCAACCAGCACACCCAGCTCTTATTATACTATTGTCTTAGTTCTTAAGGCAATTTACCTCCATTTGATCTGTATGGCGGAAACATGATATAATAGTGTGCTGCTGCGCATCTCTTCCCAACATGTTCAACGCCATCATGGTGGTAATTGTGGAAAATCGAAACAGAGATAAGTAACCCCTAGATATGGTTGGCTTAGATTTGGGATTATATGTATTGTTTAAAAATATATGCATTAACTTTTCTTTACACAACCACTCTTTCATCAGTATGATCTAACATCTTCTCTCTTCCTTTGTCCCTCTTTCTTTCTTTCTTTTTTTTCTGAGATGGAATTTTTGCTCTTGTTGCCCAGGCTGGAGTGTAATGGCACGTTCTTGGCTCACCGCAGCCTCCGCCACCCAGGTTCAAGCGATTCTCCTGCCTCAGTCTCTTGAGTAGTGGGGATTAGAGGCACCCACCACCACGCCTGGCTAATTTTTTTTTTGTATTTTTTAGTGGAGACGGGGGTTTCACCATGTTGGCCAGGCTGGTCTCGAACTCGACCTCAGATGGTCCGCCCACCTTGGCCTCCCAAAGTGCTGGGATTACAGGCGTGAGCCACCAAACCCAGTCGTTTCCTTCCTTTTCTTATGTTTTCCCTCTCCCCTCCCACTTGTTAAGACCACCCTCCCTTTAGGGATTCCCATTCCCAGTGATATCTCATCAAAGAAGCACATGAATAGCTGACATTATGTAATGCTTTCACATTTGGCATTCCCAAGATATTACCCCACCCCGATTCAGAATAAGTTGTCAGAGCATAAAATTGGTATTTTTACATATTCTTAATGTACAGATGTCAGTATGAAAACCATTCACTACTATTATGATTACATTCTTTGTCTCATTTTCTTTGTATGCCAAGATTTCTTCTTGTAATTTCTTTTCTTTTGGGAGTTTCAAAGAGGGAAGACAAAACTTTAATAATACAGTTTACTGATGCTGCCAAAAGGAAAAAGTAAACTTTTAAGTCTCCGACCACTTTTGGCAATGATACACCTGGAACAGAAGTAAAGATGTAACAAGAAGGACCAGATGCAAACTGGAAATACAATCAATGGCCTACTTGATGGTGCCAGATTCCTCAGCTTGTTCCAAATCAGGTATGCCTGCAGTTTACAGGTTTATTACTCTGTGTTAATGACATAAATGAATAGCCTAGGCTTATGGGAGGAACAGTATGCCTAAAAAATAACATTGTAGAAAATACACAAGGTAAGAAGCAGAAAGGATTTAGAGACACCCTGATCCATCCTCTATGTATTCAGTGATGCAGGAGTGAGGGGGAGAATATATTCTAGACAAGGTCAAGGAAGGTCTCCCTGAAGAGATGACATTAAGTGGAGACTTGAAGGAGAAGGAGCTAGGCATGCAGAAAGCCAGAGGGTAGAACATCCCAGGCAGAAGGAATAACATGAACTAAGGGTCTGAGAAAATAATAATTCCTAACATTTAACACTTACTATGTGCCTGGCGCTATTCTAAACACATTACATTATTACCTCACATATTCTTTTTTTTTTCTCCAGTGACTGGGTCTCACTCTGTCACCCAGACTGGAGTGCAGTGGCATGATTATAG
>NW_022321155.1:0-6346 GCF_002776525.5 Piliocolobus tephrosceles | reverse complement strand
CTATAATCATGCCACTGCACTCCAGTCTGGGTGACAGAGTGAGACCCAGTCACTGGAGAAAAAAAAAAGAATATGTGAGGTAATAATGTAATGTGTTTAGAATAGCGCCAGGCACATAGTAAGTGTTAAATGTTAGGAATTATTATTTTCTCAGACCCTTAGTTCATGTTATTCCTTCTGCCTGGGATGTTCTACCCTCTGGCTTTCTGCATGCCTAGCTCCTTCTCCTTCAAGTCTCCACTTAATGTCATCTCTTCAGGGAGACCTTCCTTGACCTTGTCTAGAATATATTCTCCCCCTCACTCCTGCATCACTGAATACATAGAGGATGGATCAGGGTGTCTCTAAATCCTTTCTGCTTCTTACCTTGTGTATTTTCTACAATGTTATTTTTTAGGCATACTGTTCCTCCCATAAGCCTAGGCTATTCATTTATGTCATTAACACAGAGTAATAAACCTGTAAACTGCAGGCATACCTGATTTGGAACAAGCTGAGGAATCTGGCACCATCAAGTAGGCCATTGATTGTATTTCCAGTTTGCATCTGGTCCTTCTTGTTACATCTTTACTTCTGTTCCAGGTGTATCATTGCCAAAAGTGGTCGGAGACTTAAAAGTTTACTTTTTCCTTTTGGCAGCATCAGTAAACTGTATTATTAAAGTTTTGTCTTCCCTCTTTGAAACTCCCAAAAGAAAAGAAATTACAAGAAGAAATCTTGGCATACAAAGAAAATGAGACAAAGAATGTAATCATAATAGTAGTGAATGGTTTTCATACTGACATCTGTACATTAAGAATATGTAAAAATACCAATTTTATGCTCTGACAACTTATTCTGAATCGGGGTGGGGTAATATCTTGGGAATGCCAAATGTGAAAGCATTACATAATGTCAGCTATTCATGTGCTTCTTTGATGAGATATCACTGGGAATGGGAATCCCTAAAGGGAGGGTGGTCTTAACAAGTGGGAGGGGAGAGGGAAAACATAAGAAAAGGAAGGAAACGACTGGGTTTGGTGGCTCACGCCTGTAATCCCAGCACTTTGGGAGGCCAAGGTGGGCGGACCATCTGAGGTCGAGTTCGAGACCAGCCTGGCCAACATGGTGAAACCCCCGTCTCCACTAAAAAATACAAAAAAAAAATTAGCCAGGCGTGGTGGTGGGTGCCTCTAATCCCCACTACTCAAGAGACTGAGGCAGGAGAATCGCTTGAACCTGGGTGGCGGAGGCTGCGGTGAGCCAAGAACGTGCCATTACACTCCAGCCTGGGCAACAAGAGCAAAAATTCCATCTCAGAAAAAAAAGAAAGAAAGAAAGAGGGACAAAGGAAGAGAGAAGATGTTAGATCATACTGATGAAAGAGTGGTTGTGTAAAGAAAAGTTAATGCATATATTTTTAAACAATACATATAATCCCAAATCTAAGCCAACCATATCTAGGGGTTACTTATCTCTGTTTCGATTTTCCACAATTACCACCATGATGGCGTTGAACATGTTGGGAAGAGATGCGCAGCAGCACACTATTATATCATGTTTCCGCCATACAGATCAAATGGAGGTAAATTGCCTTAAGAACTAAGACAATAGTATAATAAGAGCTGGGTGTGCTGGTTGATGCTTGTAATCCCAGCACTTTGGGAGGCTGAGGCAGGAGGAGTGCTTGAGCCCAGGAGTGCAAGACTGCCTGGGCAACATAGGGAAAGCCATCTCTACAAAAAATTTAAAATAGCAAGCCTGGTGGTGCACACCTGTAGTTCTCCTCTCTCAGGAAGCTGAGGTGGGAAGATCACTTCAGCCCCGGAGTTTGAATTTAAAGTGAGCTATGATTGTGCCACTGCACTCCAGCCTGGGCAACAGAGCTAAAAAACAAATAAGAAAACAAACAAAAACCCAAAAAACACAATTAGGAAGTGATGAAACAAATATTTCTTTAATTGTAAGTGTGATTCGTCAGCCTCAGCCTCCCAAGTAGCTGGGACTACAGGTGCATGCCACCACGCTTAGCTAATTGTAAGTTCATATAATTTAATTTATAAGAATGAGTGAGTTTAACAGTCAGCTTGGAGAATTCCTTAAAATTTGACAATCAGCTGTCATGAGCCAGCTGAGGCACAATGCTGCCCCTATCCCACCATAACTGTGTTACTCCTCACCTGGTCCAGGCAATAGTCTCCTAAGTGGCCTCTCACTTCTAGTCTCATTTTCCCCACACTAGCCACTAGAAAGGGTGTATAAAATATGTAATTGACCACATTACTCCTCTTAAAATCTTCCATGGGTCTTGATTGTCCTGAGAATAAAATCCAGTTCCTTATCTACCATACCTGGACTTTGGGACCAGACCCAAACCTTCCTCTGTAGCTTCCCAGTCAGTCTATTCTTTCATGGTGTTTTCCTCTCTCCCTCCATTCCCCAACATGCAGTGCTCCAGTCAGGCCAGCTCACTTGCAGTTTCACAAACACACAAGGCTGAGTCATGCCTCTATGCCGTGGCTCTGGCAGAGCTTCCTGGCTGGTGTGCTTCAGCCTGAGACTGGTTTCTGCACAGAGAACACTCACTCTTATGTCAAGATTCAGAGTCACTCATGCAAACTTTTCTCATTCTCTTAATTACATTTAAACAACAACCTCCTCCTCCCCCTCCCCCTCCTTGTCCTCTAGACAGTGTCTCAGTCTGTCACCCATGCTGGAGTGCAGTGGCATGATCTCAGCTCACTGCAATCTCAGCCTCAACCTCCCCAGCTCAAATGATCCTCCCACCTCAGCCTCCCATGTAGTTGGGACTACAGGCGTGAGCCATCACACCAGGCTAATTTTTGTATTTTTTGTAGAGATCAGGTTTTGCCATGTTGGCCAGGGTGGTCTCAAACTGCTGGGCTCAAGCAATCTGCCTGCCTCAGCCTCCCAAAGTGCTGGGATTACAAGCCTGGACCACTGTGCCTGGCTTAAACCTCCACTCTTGTGTTGCTATGAATCCATAATACTTTCAGGTATTACCTGGGTGTAATACCACACCAGGGGGACACACCAGGTATGGTGGTGTGGGCCTGTAGTCCCAACTATTCAGGAGGCTGAGGTGGGAGGATTGCTTGATCCAGGGAAGTGGAGGTTATAGTGAGCTGAGATCGCACCACTGCACTCCAGCCTGTGCAACGAAACCAGACCTCAGCTCAAAAATTAATTAAATAAATAAATAAATAAAAAGGACAAATATTTTGTGATTCCACTTGTATGACATACCTAGAATAGTCATTCTTAGAGATAGAAAGTAGAATGGTGGTGGCCAGGGGCTAGGGAGAGGGGAATGGGAAGTTATTGCTTAATGGGTACAGAGTTTCAATCTGGGAACATGAAAAAGTTCTGCAGATGGATGGTAGTGATGGTTGCACAACAATGTGAATGTATTCAATGTCACTCAACTATATGCTTAAAAATAATTAAATTGGTGAATTTTTATGTTTACGTATATTTTACCACAATTCTTTTTTTCTTTGAGACGGAGTTTCACTCTTGCTGCTCATGCTGGAGTGCAATGGCATGATTTCGGCTCAACGGAACCTCTGCCTTCTGGGTTCAAGCAATTCTCCTGCCTCAGCCTCCTGAGTAGTTGGGATTATAGGTGCCCACCATCATACCTGGCTAATTTTTTTATTTTTTAGTAGAGACGGGGTTACACCATGTTGACCAAGCTGGTCTTGAACTCCAGACCTCAGGTGGTCTGCCCACCTCAACCTCCCAGAATGCTGGGATTACAGGTGTGAGCCACTACGCCTGGCCTACCACAGTTTTTTAAAATGGAGCATCAGTTCATGGATCTGAGAATCTTGAGTTTAGGGGATCGGAGGAGGACGGTGGGATGAAAATAGAGCAGTGATGAAACTTCTCTGGTAAATGACCTCTCTGCCTTCCTCCCTCCCTTTTTGCCTGCCACACAGGCTGAGCCAGGTCCTATTTTGGGGGCAAATGCATGTCCTTGTGTGCACTCAGAGATGAATAAGACAGAGCACCTCTCCTGGAGGAGTCAGTGCTACAGATAAGTCAGGGAGGAAGTATGGGAGCCAATTTCACAGGTGGAATAATAAGGAAGATCATACATCATGTCTCTAAATCTTCCCATTATTCTCCTTCCCCTCTGACCCCCATGCATGCTTCTGAGTCTCCTTGAGAGGAAAACCCATTTCTGGAGTCAAGACTAGATGAGAAGATTTAATAGCATTAGGAGAAACATCTGGGTCCAATTATGAAGGTTTAAATGGAGCCTTTATGTTTCATACTTGGAATTAAGGCTAGTGAATCCTCCAGATGTTTTCAAATAAACCAAACTATCACAGAGACAGCAGAAGAGTAATTGGAAATGGACTGAGAGAGACCTTGAGCATAAGCAGTCTGAGGTAACAGTTTAAGCAAGCTCACAATATCCCTTGCAGAAAATCTATTGGCAATAGATGTGTATGTCAAAGAATCTTAGAATTTGAGAGCTTAACAGGACCTGCCTTCACAGTTGCTAAGTCTGTTTCCTCATTTTACAGTTGAGGAAACTGAAGTGCACAGAGATTAAGTGGTGTGAAACTTCACACAGGAAAATTATGTTCTACCTGGCACTATAGTCCTGTGCTTTGACTTTTAGTTAAGTGAGGGCTCTTGATTTTCTGCTCACCTATTGCTTTCCTTCAATAAAATGTTCTAACCTTATATTTTATTATTATTATTATTTTTTGAGACGGAGTCTCACTCTTATCGCCCAGACTGGAGTGCAGTGGCATGATCTGAGCTCACTGCAACCTCTGCTGCCCAGGTTCAAGCCATTCTCCTGCCTCTGCCTCCCGAGTAGCTGGGATTACAGGCGCCTGCCACCACGCCCTGCTAATTTTTGTAGTTTTAGTATGGACGGGGTTTCACCATCTTGGCCAGGCTGGTCTTGAACTCCTGACCTCGTGATCCACCTGCCTCGGCCTCCCAAAGTGCTGGGATGATAGGTGTGAGCCACTGCGCTGGGCCTCTAACCTTGTATTTTATAAATAGGATTTTCTCTTTTAGTAGTGGAATGAGTCAGAGAGGGAGAAGCAAGTCCTTGCAAATGATAAATATATATTGCTATGGGTTGAATTGTGTCCCTCCAAGGGAATGTTGAAGTCCTTACGCTAATATCTCAGAATATGACCATATTTGGAAACAGGGTCATTGCAGATATCAGTTAAGATATGATGGGTTCTTTTTTCTGTTTGTTTGAGACAGAGTCTTGCTCTGTTGCCCAGGCTGGAGTGCAGTGGCTCGATCTTGGCTCACTGCAACCTCTGTCTCCTAGGTTCAAGTGATTCTTCTGCCTCAGCCTCCCAAGTAGCTGGGAATACAGGTGCGTGCCACCACGCTCGGCTAATTTTTGTATTTTTAATAGAGACGGAGTTTCACCATATTGGCCAGGCTGGTCTCAAACTCCTGACCTCACGTGATCCATATGTCTCTGCCTCCCAAAGTGCTAAGATTACAAGTGTGAGCCATCATGCCCAGCCTGATGGGTTCTGGATTCAATATGACTGGTGGCCTCATGGGAGGAAGAATGAGACACACAGGGAGAAGATGTAGCCATGTGATGACAGAGGCAGAGGTTGGAGTGATGCATCTACAAACCAAGGATTGCCAAGAACCTGCAGAAGCCAGGAAGAGGCAGGGAAGGGTTCTTTCCTAAAGCCATCAGAGAGCATGAACCTGCCAACATCTTGATCTCGGACTTCTAGCCTCCAAAATTGTGAGAAAAGAAATTCTTGCTGTTTCAAGTCACTCCACTTTTTGGTAATTTGTTGTGGCAGCCCTAGGAAATGAATACAGTATATAAATGTTGCCAGCATGTGAGTTTCCTTGGGCCAAAAGAGGTGAGTTCCATCAGGCCTGGGGGTAGAGGCAGTTATGAAGCAAAAGTTGGGCTGGGCTCGAATATTTGGTAGTATTAAGCCCCAAATTTCAAGCAGCCAGCATGTCCTTATCAGAGTCTAATCTGGGATACTGACAATGGATGATGAACAGAATCAGAAGCAAAGGTGGAGGAAATATTTGTCTTCCCATTTGAAGAAGATGCAGTTCCAAATCTTCGATTCAGCAATTCTGATTGGGATATAGAATTTTATGGTTTATTCAAGTTGCATCTCTCAGGTACACATCGCTGACATGAAGAGCAGCAAGTTATCTTCCTTGTTCTCACCAAACTCCTCCTACCGCATACGCAGTCACAGACTTATATATGTTCAAAAGCCAGAAAAGACTGTAAGGTGGTTGTTAAAACCTCACTCACTTTGGAATCTTGCTGGACCACTGCAGGCTGACGGCAGTCCAGAGAGATGTGCCC
>NW_022321154.1:0-3675 GCF_002776525.5 Piliocolobus tephrosceles | reverse complement strand
AAACAGTCTGTCTAAATATTTTTGGCCCAGACAAAGAGAGAATGGGAGAGTTTCTATTTACTATACCTTTACTTTGCCTTAGTAAAGAGTCAGCAATCTGTGGCATTAGTGGGGAAGTGTCAGCCCAGGGCAGATGTGGCCGTGTATCTCTCCTTTGTGTCAGATGTCTTTCTGTGTGTCCACATTCGTTTTAGCAGTCAGATTTCACTGAAGAAACGACACCTTCTTTAACAAGCCCAGATGGCCTTATCATGGGGCTGTGCTTGGGAGTGAATCTGCTTAATTGAACACATCTCCTGGTGTGAAGAGAGATTGGTAGAGGCTTAAGCTTTGCTTCCTTATAAACTGTACCCATGGTCTACTACTGTCCCCTTGAAACTGGCAGGGATCATAGTGAATGTTTGGTTCCTTCTACCTCCAACTTGAATGGGCTTTTCTCTTGCTTGGAATAGACCATGGTTCGGCAGGTCTACTCTCAATCTGGTTTAAACTCAGTGTATCTGGCAGAAATTCCTAAATGTTTCTGGACTGGTCTAAAGGGCACCCTTCCCTATTTTCCGTCTGTGGGGCAGAGGTTTTTTTCTCTTTCGATAAACCTGGTTCTCCCTTTCCCTTATCCTCCTTCACTGGGGCAACCAAGTCATGCCTCAGGTCTCAGCTTAAACCCTACTTTCTCCAGGAAATGGCCCTGGAAGTTTCCCCAAGTAGACACCCTATGCTGTGCTCTTAGAATTTCTCATATTCTGTCTGTCATAGAGCTCATCTTCTGGAATTTTAACTCTGTCTTCCCCTGTAGATTGTAGTCTACAGAGCAAGGACATTGCTCATTCATTCATTCAGAAACGGAGCCAAATATATGTGAGGCACAGTACTAACACTGTTTTTCTCTCCTGCCCAGTGCCTGTCACAGATTATTTAGTTAATATTCACTCGAAGGATTTATGGCCAGCTTCAGGGAACCAGGCCTGAGATGGTGGCTGGGTAAGCAGGAAGAATGCTGGAACACCAGTGGATGGGGCTTCACCGCAGGCCCAGGGAGCAAGAGAGTCATAGGTGGAGGGAGCTGAGCCCTGCTAATCTGGGCTGGTGCCCTGCGGTTTGCCTACAGTGGGAACTGCCTGACAGGGATCATCGGGCAAAGAGTGAACCAGGGCTGGTCATTGGGCAGATCCTCTGATGTTGTGCTAAGAAATCTCAGAGAGTCAAAGGAAAACAGTGTCTGTGGCTAAGACCTCCATGGCTAGAGTTTTGCACCAGTGAACCATTATTCTGGAATGCAGTGAAGTGTTTATACCTATAAACTTTGCAGTCAGCCTGGGAGACTCAAGAAGGTTACACAAAAGTTCTCAGAAGGCAGGCGTGGTGGCTCACACCTGTAATCCCAGCACTTTGGAAGACCAAGGCAGGCAGATCACTTGAGCTCAGGAGTCTGGGACTAGCCTGGGAAATACAGCAAAACCCCATCTCTGCAAAAAATACAAAAATTAACTAGGCAAGGTGGTGTGTACCTGTGGTCCCAGCTACCCGAGAGGCTGAGGTAGGAGGATCACTTGAGCCTGGGAGGTTGAGGCTGCAGTGGGTTGTGATTGCACCACTGCACTCCAGCCTGGACAACAGAGTAAGATCCTGTTTCCAAAAACAAAAAGTTCTTAGAGCCTCAGTTTCCTTTTCTTTAAAATGGAGATATGACTAGTATCTACCTCATAGGGCCATTGTGATAATAATTATTATTATTATTATTAGTTTGTGATAATAATTATCATTATTAGTTTTTGAGACAGAGTCTTGCTCTGTTGCATATTGTGCTAATTAAATGAGATTACGTGTGTAGCATGTGAGCCTGCTGTTTGGCTTAGAGTAAAAGTTTAATAAATGGGAATTATTATTATCCTGTAGTACTGCTGGTTGATGCCGTTTGGCTGTGTCCCCACCCAAATCTCATCTTGAATTGTAGTTCCCATAATCCTCACGTGTCGTGTGAGGGACCCGGTGGGAAGTAGTTGAATCATGGGGGCAGTTATCCCCATGCTACTGTTCTTATGATAATGAGTTCTCATGAGATCTGATGGTTTTTTAAGGGGCTTTTTCCCCTTTGGCTTGGCACTTCTTGCTGCCGCCCTGTCATTGCTTCCCCGACCACCATGAATGGTTGTAAGTTTCCTGAAGCCTCCTCAGCTATGCTGAACTGTGAGTCAAGTAAACCTCTTTCCTTTATAAATTACCCAGACTTGGTTATGTCTTTATTAGCAGTGTGAGAACAGACTAGTACCCTGGAATTACTTGCAGTGCATCTAAAGGGCATGAGAGGAGCAAAATTTTGCTTCCTTTTAGAGTTACATCTTCCACTATCTCTTAGAACTCCTGGTTGTGCCAGCCAGTAGCATGTGAAAGGCCCCTTCCTGGGCCAGCACCTACCCAGGCTTCTTTTTTTATTTTTATTTTTATTTTTATTTTTGAGATGGAGTCTCACTCTGTCGCCTAGGCTGGAGTGCAGTGGCACAATCTCGGTTCACTGCAACTTCCACCTCCTAGGTTCAAGCAATTCTCCTGCCTCAGCCTCCCAAGTAGCTGGGATTGCAGGTGCCCGCCACCACGCCCAGCTAATTTTTGTGTTTTTAGTAGAGACAAGGTTTCACCATGTTGGCCAGGCTGGTCTCAAACTCCTGACCTCAAGTGATCATCCGCCTCGCCTCCCAAAGTGCTGGGATTACAGGTGTGAGCCACCATGCCCAGCCGACCTACCCAGACTTCTCCTGGACTGGGTTGCAGCACAGAACAACTGGGTTTCCCCTAACATGCTACGTCTCTATAGATGAGGCCTAAAGCTGCCATCACCCGTGTGAGAAGGTCAGGAATCGCAGCACTAGCTAGTCATACCTAATCACAGTGAAACATCCTAAGATAAAACGAGCTACCCAGATATCATCAAAAAGCTACATTTAGCTATAAAAAAGTTATACTGGGACCAAGTGGAGAGGAATGTAGACCAGAGAAGGTTTAAAAGAGCCACTGATGGGCTCTTTGAGACTTTTGTGCCAAAATTGAGGTGTCTAAATTATGGTTCTTGTCCAATCTATTGGACCAGCTGTCTTTTGAAGCCTGTCCAACACTTAAGACTTGGTGACTGGATTTGGGGTGAGGGCTGACTTTTGTGTTTGTTTTTTTTTTTTCTTTGACTTGATGAGAGTGAGGGGGATAACTTCTAGGTTTTTTGCTTGATGAACTGGATAGATGCTGCCAGTTGACATTTTGGGAAGATGAACAGATTTGAAGGGGAAAGAAACTAGTCTAGTTTTGAACATAAAGATTTTTTAAAGGTGCTTGAGGGGTGTTGAGGTAGAAATGTCTAGAAGAGAATTGAAAATGTGAATTTGGAGCTTCATATACAGTCATATGAAGATGTAGAATTAGAATTGTACATAAGGAGGGGACAATGGCAGTTATAGGTAGGGACCAGATAGCCCAGAAGTATAAAGTAGAATGAGAAGAGGACTAAAAAGAAAAGCATGAAAAATTGTTATATGGGGAAGGAAAACAAAAGAAGAGAATTCAGCAAAAGAAGACATGAAAGGCCAGGTGCAGTGGCTCACACCTGTGATCCTAGCACTTTGGGAGGCCGAGGCAGGAGGACAGCTTGAGCCTGGGAGATTGAGGCTGCAGTGAGCCATGATGATC
>NW_022321153.1:0-1040 GCF_002776525.5 Piliocolobus tephrosceles | reverse complement strand
CCAACACTATGTTGAATAGGAGTGGTGAGAGAGGGCATCCCTGTCTTATGCCAGTTTTCAAAGGGAATTTTTCCAGTTTTTGCCCATTCAGCATGATATTAGCTGTGGGTTTGTAATAAATAGCTCTTATTATTTTGAGGTACGTTCCATCAATACCGAATTTATTGAGAGTTTTTAGCATGAAGGGCTGTTGAATTTTGTCAAAAGCCTTTTCTGCATCTATTGAGATAATCATGTGGTTCTTGTCTTTGGTTCTGTTGATATGCTGGATTACGTTTATTGATTTGCGTATGTGGAACCAGCCTTGCATCCCAGGGATGAAGCCCACTTGATCATGGTGGATAAGCTTTTTGATGTGCTGCTGAATCCGGTTTGCCAGTATTTTATTGAGGATTTTTGCATCGATGTTCATCAGGGATATTGGTCTAAAATTCTCTTTTTTTGTTGTGTCTCTGCCAGGCTTTGGTATCAGGATGATGTTGGCCTCATAAAATGAGTTAGGGAGGATTCCCTCTTTTTCTATTGATTGGAATAGTTTCAGAAGGAATGGTACCAGCTCCTCCTTGTACCTCTGGTAGAATTCAGCTGTGAATCCATCTGGTCCTGGACTTTTTTTGGTGGGTAGGCTATTAATTGTTGCCTCAATTTCGGAGCCTGCTATTGGTCTATTCAGGGATTCAACTTCTTCCTGGTTTAGTCTTGGGAGAGTGTAAGTGTCCAGGAAATTATCCATTTCTTCTAGATTTTCTAGTTGATTTGCATAGAGGTGTTTATAGTATTCTCTGATGGTAGTTTGTATTTCTGTGGGGTCGGTGGTGATATCCCCTTTATCATTTTTTATTGCATCTATTTGATTCCTCTCTCTTTTCTTCTTTATTAGTCTTGTTAGCGGTCTTTCAATTTTGTTGATCTTTTCAAAAAACCAACTCCTCGATTCATTGATTTTTTGGAAGGTTTTTTGTGTCTCTATCTCCTTCAGTTCTGCTCTGATCTTAGTTATTTCTTGCCTTCTGCTAGCTTTTGAATGTGTTTGCTCTTGC
>NW_022321152.1:0-1128 GCF_002776525.5 Piliocolobus tephrosceles | reverse complement strand
GGGCTGTTGAATTTTGTCAAAGGCCTTTTCTGCATCTATTGAGATAATCATGTGGTTTTTGTCTTTGGTTCTGTTTATATGCTGGATTACGTTTATTGATTTGCGTATGTGGAACCAGCCTTGCATCCCAGGGATGACCACTTGATCATGGCGGATAAGCTTTTTGATGTGCTGCTGGATTTGGCTTGCCAGTATTTTATTGAGGATTTTTGCATCGATATTAATCAGGGATATTGATCTAAAGTTCTCTTTTTTTGTTGTATCTCTGCCAGGCTTTGGTATCAGGATGATGTTGGCCTCATAAAATGAGTTAGGGAGGATTCCCTCTTTTTCTATTGATTGGAATAGTTTCAGAAGGAATGGTACCAGCTCCTCCTTGTACCTCTGGTAGAATTCAGCTGTGAATCCCTCTGGTCCTGGACTTCTTTTGGTTGGTAGGCTATTAATTATTGTCTCAATTTCAGAGCCTGCTATTGGTCTATTCAGGGATTCAACTTCTTCCTGGTTTAGTCTTGGAAGACTGTAAGTGTCCAGGAAATTATCCATTTCTTCTAGATTTTCTAGTTTATTTGCATAGAGGTGTTTATAGTATTCTCTGATGGTAGTTTGTATTTCTGTGGGGTCGGTGGTGATATCCCCTTTATCATTTTTTATTGCGTCTATTTGATTCTTCTCTCTTTTCTTCTTTATTAGTCTTGCTAGTGGTCTATCAATTTTGTTGATCTTTTCAAAAAACCAACTCCTCAATTCATTGTTTTTTTGGAGGGTTTTTTGTGTCTATATCCTTCAGTTCTGCTCTGATCTTAGTTATTTCTTGCCTTCTGCTAGCTTTTGAATGTGTTTGCTCTTGCCTCTCTAGTTCTTTTAATTGTGATGTTAGAGTGTCAATTTTAGATCTTTCCAGCTTTCCCTTGTGGGCATTTAGTGCTATATTTCCCTCTACACGCTGCTTTAAATGTGTCCCAGAGATTCTGGTATGTTGTATCTTTGTTCTCATTGGTTTCAAAGAACATCTTTATTTCTGCCTTCATTTCGTTATTTACCCAGTAGCCATTCAGGAGCAGTTTTTTCAGTTTCCACATAGTTGAGCGATTTTGATTGAGTTTCTTAGTCCTGAGTTCTAGTTTG
>NW_022321151.1:0-1128 GCF_002776525.5 Piliocolobus tephrosceles | reverse complement strand
CAAACTAGAACTCAGGACTAAGAAACTCAATCAAAATCGCTCAACTATGTGGAAACTGAAAAAACTGCTCCTGAATGGCTACTGGGTAAATAACGAAATGAAGGCAGAAATAAAGATGTTCTTTGAAACCAATGAGAACAAAGATACAACATACCAGAATCTCTGGGACACATTTAAAGCAGCGTGTAGAGGGAAATATAGCACTAAATGCCCACAAGGGAAAGCTGGAAAGATCTAAAATTGACACTCTAACATCACAATTAAAAGAACTAGAGAGGCAAGAGCAAACACATTCAAAAGCTAGCAGAAGGCAAGAAATAACTAAGATCAGAGCAGAACTGAAGGATATAGACACAAAAAACCCTCCAAAAAAACAATGAATTGAGGAGTTGGTTTTTTGAAAAGATCAACAAAATTGATAGACCACTAGCAAGACTAATAAAGAAGAAAAGAGAGAAGAATCAAATAGACGCAATAAAAAATGATAAAGGGGATATCACCACCGACCCCACAGAAATACAAACTACCATCAGAGAATACTATAAACACCTCTATGCAAATAAACTAGAAAATCTAGAAGAAATGGATAATTTCCTGGACACTTACAGTCTTCCAAGACTAAACCAGGAAGAAGTTGAATCCCTGAATAGACCAATAGCAGGCTCTGAAATTGAGACAATAATTAATAGCCTACCAACCAAAAGAAGTCCAGGACCAGAGGGATTCACAGCTGAATTCTACCAGAGGTACAAGGAGGAGCTGGTACCATTCCTTCTGAAACTATTCCAATCAATAGAAAAAGAGGGAATCCTCCCTAACTCATTTTATGAGGCCAACATCATCCTGATACCAAAGCCTGGCAGAGATACAACAAAAAAAGAGAACTTTAGATCAATATCCCTGATTAATATCGATGCAAAAATCCTCAATAAAATACTGGCAAGCCAAATCCAGCAGCACATCAAAAAGCTTATCCGCCATGATCAAGTGGTCATCCCTGGGATGCAAGGCTGGTTCCACATACGCAAATCAATAAACGTAATCCAGCATATAAACAGAACCAAAGACAAAAACCACATGATTATCTCAATAGATGCAGAAAAGGCCTTTGACAAAATTCAACAGCCC
>NW_022321150.1:0-1040 GCF_002776525.5 Piliocolobus tephrosceles | reverse complement strand
GCAAGAGCAAACACATTCAAAAGCTAGCAGAAGGCAAGAAATAACTAAGATCAGAGCAGAACTGAAGGAGATAGAGACACAAAAAACCTTCCAAAAAATCAATGAATCGAGGAGTTGGTTTTTTGAAAAGATCAACAAAATTGAAAGACCGCTAACAAGACTAATAAAGAAGAAAAGAGAGAGGAATCAAATAGATGCAATAAAAAATGATAAAGGGGATATCACCACCGACCCCACAGAAATACAAACTACCATCAGAGAATACTATAAACACCTCTATGCAAATCAACTAGAAAATCTAGAAGAAATGGATAATTTCCTGGACACTTACACTCTCCCAAGACTAAACCAGGAAGAAGTTGAATCCCTGAATAGACCAATAGCAGGCTCCGAAATTGAGGCAACAATTAATAGCCTACCCACCAAAAAAAGTCCAGGACCAGATGGATTCACAGCTGAATTCTACCAGAGGTACAAGGAGGAGCTGGTACCATTCCTTCTGAAACTATTCCAATCAATAGAAAAAGAGGGAATCCTCCCTAACTCATTTTATGAGGCCAACATCATCCTGATACCAAAGCCTGGCAGAGACACAACAAAAAAAGAGAATTTTAGACCAATATCCCTGATGAACATCGATGCAAAAATCCTCAATAAAATACTGGCAAACCGGATTCAGCAGCACATCAAAAAGCTTATCCACCATGATCAAGTGGGCTTCATCCCTGGGATGCAAGGCTGGTTCCACATACGCAAATCAATAAACGTAATCCAGCATATCAACAGAACCAAAGACAAGAACCACATGATTATCTCAATAGATGCAGAAAAGGCTTTTGACAAAATTCAACAGCCCTTCATGCTAAAAACTCTCAATAAATTCGGTATTGATGGAACGTACCTCAAAATAATAAGAGCTATTTATTACAAACCCACAGCTAATATCATGCTGAATGGGCAAAAACTGGAAAAATTCCCTTTGAAAACTGGCATAAGACAGGGATGCCCTCTCTCACCACTCCTATTCAACATAGTGTTGG
>NW_022321149.1:0-8076 GCF_002776525.5 Piliocolobus tephrosceles | reverse complement strand
TGAGAGACAGTTTGTTATAATTTCTGTTCTTGTACATTTGCTGAGGAGTGCTTTACTTCCAATTATGTGGTCAATTTTGGAATAAGTGTGATGTGGTGCTGAGAAGAATGTATATTCTGTTGCTTTGGGGTGGAGAGTTCTGTAAATGTCTATTAGGTCCACTTGGTGCAGAGTTGAGTTCAATTCCTGGATATTCTTGTTAACTTTCTGTCTCGTTGATCTGTCTAATGTTGACAGTGGGATGTTGAAGTCCCCATTATTATTGTATGGGAGTCTAAGTCCCTTTGTAAGTCTCTAAGGACTTGCTTTATGAATCTGAGTGCTCCTGTATTGAGTGCATATATATTTAGGATAGTTAGCTCTTCCTGTTGAATTGATCCCTTTACCATTATGTAATGGCCTTCTTTGTCTCTTTTGATCACTGATGGTTTAAAGTCTGTTTTATCAGAGACTAGGATTGCAACCCCTGCTTTTTTTTGTTCTCCATATTTTTGGTAAATCTTCTTCCATCCTTTTATTTTGAGCCCTATGTGTGTCTCTGCATGTGAGATGGGTCTCCTGAATACAGCAGACTGATGAGTCTTGACTCTTTATCCAGTTTGCCAGTCTGTGTCTTTTAATTGGAGCATTTAGTACATTTACATTTAAGGTTAATATTGTTATGTGTGAACTTGATCCTGTCATTATGATATTAACTGGTTATTTTGCTCGTTAGTTGATGCAGTTTCTTCCTAGCATCGATGGTCTTTACATTTTGGCATGTTTTTCCAATGGCTGGTACCGGTTGTTCCTTTCCATGTTTAGTGCTTCCTTTAAGGTCTCTTGTAAGGCAGGCCTGGTGGTGACAAAATCTCTAAGCATTTGCTTATGTGTAAAGGATTTTATTTCTCCTTCACTTATGAAACTTAGTTTGGCTGGATATGCAATTCTGCGTTTAAAATTCTTTTCTTTAAGAATGTTGAATATTGGCCCCCACTCTCTTCTGGCTTGGAAAGTTTCTGTGGAGAGATCTGCTGTTAGTCTGATGGGCTTCCCTTTGTGGGTAACCTGACCTTTCTCTCTGACTGCCCCTAACAGTTTTTCCTTCATTTCAACTTTGGTGAATCTGACAATTATGTGCCTTCGAGTTGCTCTTGTTGAGGAGCATCTTTGTGGCATTCTCTATATTTCCTGAATTTGAATGTTGGCCTGCCTTAATAGGTTGGGGAAGTTCTCCTGGATGATATTCTGAAGAGTGTTTTCCAACTTGGTTCAATTTTCCCCCTCACTTTCAGGCATCCCAATCAGACGTAGGTTTGGTCTTTCCACATAATCCCATACTTCTTGCAGACTTTGTTCATTTCTTTTTCTTCTTTTTTCTTTAGACTTCTCTTCTCGCTTCATTTCATTCATTTGATCCTCAATGGCTGATACTGTTTCTTCCAGTTGATAGAGTCAGTTACTGAAGCTTGTGCATTTGTCACATATTTCTTGTGTCATGGTTTTTATCTCTGTCAGTTAGTTTATGGCCTTCTTTGCATTGATTATTCTAGTTATCCATTCTTCCATTGTTTTTTCAAGATTTTTAGTTTCTTTGTGCTAGGTATGTAATTCCTCCTTTAGCTCTGAGAAGTTTGATGGACTGAAGCCTTCTTCTCTCAACTCGTAAAAGTCATTCTCCATCCAACTTTGATCCATTGCTGGTGATGAGCTGCATTCCTTTGGACGGGGAGATGCACTCTTATTTTTTGAATTTCCAGCTTTTCTGCCCTGCTTTTTCCCCATCTTTGTGGTTTTATCTGCCTTTGGTCTTTGATGATGGTGACATACTGATGGGGTTTTGGTGTGGGTGTCCTTCCTGTTTGTTAGTTTTCCTTCTAACAGTCAGGACCCTCAGCTGTAGGTCTGTTGGAGATTGCTTGAGGTCCACTCTAGACCCTGTTTGCCTGGGTATCAGCAGCAGAGGTTGCAGAAGATAGAATATTGCTGAACAGCGAGTGTCTGATTCTTGCTTTGGAAGCTTCTTCTCAGGGGTGTACCCTGCCATGTGAGGTGTGGGGTGTCGGTCTGCCCCTAGTGGGGGATGTCTCCCAGTTAGGCTACTCAGGGATCAGGGACCCACTTGAGCAGGCAGTCTGTCTGTTCTCAGATCTCAACCTCAGTGCTGGGAGATCCACTGCTCTCTTCAAAGCTGTCAGACAGGGTCATTTGCATCTGCAGAGGTTTCTGCTGCTTTTTTTGTTTGCTTGTTTAGCTGTGCCCTGTCCCCAGAGGTGGAGTCTATAGAGACAGGCAGGCCTCCTTGAGCTGCAGTGGGCTCCACCCAGTTTGAGCTTCCCGGAGGCTTTGTTTACCTACTTAAGCCTCAGCAATGGTGGGCGCCCCTCCCCCAGCCTCGCTGCCACCTTGCAGTTAGATCTCAAACTGCTGTGCTAGCAATGAGGGAGGCTCTGTGGGCGTGGGGACCCACCAGGCCAGGTGTGGGACAAAGTCTCCTGGTGTGCCGTTTGCTAAGACCCTTTGTAAAGCACAGTATTGGGGTGGGAGTTACCTGATTTTCCACGTGTTGTGTATCTCACTTCCCCTGGATAGGAAAAGGGATTCCCTTCCCCTTGTGCTTCCCAGGTGAGGTGATGCCTCGTCCTGCTTCAGCTCTAGCTGGTCGGACTGCAGCAGCTGACCAGCACCGATTGTCCAGCACTCCCTAGGGAGATGAACCCAGTACCTCAGTTGAAAATGCAGAAATCACCCGTCTTCTGTGTCACTTGTGCTGGGAGCTGGAGACTGGAGCTGTTCCTATTCGGCCATCTTGCTCCACCCCTCTTAGTTGCTTTTGTTACATGAATTTTAAATAGTTTTGTTTCTCATTTAGGAGTGTTTCTAGTGAAGACAATAAAATCCAGTTGACTCAAGTGAAAATGAAATGTATCACCTCCTGAAAACAACATAAAAAGAGTACCCCAGGGTCAGCTTTATTCAGGGCTTACATAATATACTCAAGGTTTATTCCTTGACTGAATTTTGTGTAAATTCAGTTTTGAGACTTCACCTCTGTGCTACTGACACAGAGAGGTTGATGTTTCAATTTCATTCTGCCTAATGTAAAAACTTGTTTACCAGTAGTTCAAAAGGAAGTTCTAAAATTACTCTTTTTCTTTGGCTCTGATTGACATATTTGGGGTAACAGATTTATCCTCTACTATTGGTGTACTCATTAACTTGAGTTTAGCCTTGGTTAGTCATTCTCAGTTTACTGTGCTTGATAAAACACAGGTTGCTGCATCTCAACCTATAGTTTTGGCTTATCAGTCTGGGATAAGACCAAAGAATATGCATTTCTGACAAGTTCCCGGTATTCAAACTTTAAGAACTACTCATCTTACTCTTGTGCTATACCCCTGAATGCCATGATCGTGTTGATCATGTAGGCTTTCTTGGGTCACCTGCTCCATCTTTACTCAATATCTTTTTTCAAATATCATCTTTTCAATCAGTTTATGTTAATCACCCTATTTAAAATTGCAGCACACATCCCACAATTCCTAATGATCCCATCACCCTTCTCTTTTTATTTAAACTATATCGTTAATGTATATATGTCTGTTGTTTATTATCTCTGTTACCCCCTTCACACTCAAATTAGTTGTGTAAGCTCATCATGGCAGGAATTTGTTTGTTGTTTGCTTTTAATGCTCCCTAGCACCTAGAGTACTGTCTGGCAAATGTGACATACAAAGCCATGTGTTAAGTGGAGGAATGAATAGATTGCTTACCAATGAAGAATGACCCCTCCCAAGCTTAATCGGAATGCTATCTCCATGAGTCTGAAAAAGGATGGTTGTTAGGCCCTTACAAAATAAATACATCCCAGCTTGACCTACATTATCAGCATTTTATCTCAGCAAATACGAGTGAGTGTTTAATGTCTTCTGCTTTGTAGTGTTAATTAAAAATACAAAGTGAACAAAAGTTATTTTGTGTATCGTATTTGACTATTTTGTACTGTCCTTGTTTTTTTAAAAAATCAATGACATTGATTTGTATACAATCTGTGTCCTTTTCTGCTTTCCATAACTAAAATCCCTGTAAATACACTTTATTCCTTTGATTTTCTTTTTGTGTGTGTGAATTTTCACAGACTGTGCTCTATATTGATGTCTCTGGTTTTGATAGAGACAAGAAGCAGAGAAATCCTAGGTGAATAGGTCTTTGATGAGGGTGAGGGCCCCACCCTCAAGCTGAAAATCCTGATACCATGGCCCAAAATGAAAATTTACATTCCTGTTTTCCCATTCAAATGTTGCCTTTTCCAAAACCACCCCTGGTACACCCCACCCAACATCCTGTGCCCATAAAAACCCCAGGTTCAGCCAGTAGAGAAAGGAGAAGCAGCTGGACAATGGAGACTAGAGTTGAATGTCAGAGAAGTGGCTCAACTTCAGAGGAACAGCTTGATGGCATAGCTTGAGAAAGAAGTCCAACCAGAAATGGCCAGACTTCAGGGAAAGATTACCTTCCCACCCCATTTCCCTTTTTAGCTTCCCTTCCCACTGAGAGCCACTTTCATGGACAATAAAATCCCCTATGTTGATTATCTTCAATTCGTTTGTGTGACCTCATTTTTCCTGGACTCTGGACAAAAACTTTGGTGCCACGAGTGCAGGTGCAAAAGGCTGTCACATTGACCCAGTAAGCTGTTAACACTTGAGCCGTCCATAGACAGCAGAAAAGAGTAGTGTAACACTTCTTCTGGGGCTAAAGGAGTCATGGACAACCCACCTAGATGTCGCTGCAGGGCCAGTAAAGAGTTCACTCCTGCTGGTGCCCAAAAGCGCTTGCCCTGGCTCCTGCACCCACTCACCTATGTGCTCCCCATCCCATGAGGAGTGGAGCACAGCAGGTCCCAGTGAGGTGAGTGGAATTTGCCCTTGCCAGCACTGAAGAGGCCAGCAATTTCCAGCGACCTTGCTCTCCAGTTCCCACCTGGTTTAGCTTCATGCATCTTCATTCTATTTCTATAAAAAATAAGAATATTTTTTATGCAATATAATTTTTGTTTATTTTCAGCTATTTCTTTCCTTAGATTTTCCTTCTTTTTTGGTTATCCTATGATCATTTTTTTCTTAGTATTTCATAGTGTACTGTATTCATCCAACTGTTTCATATACTTTAAAACTCATTTTATTTAAATAAATTTTCACTTAGAACTTTCTTCTATTTCTTAGAATAATGTAATTTTCTAACATGCATTTTCCATGTGTAGAGAATAATAGATGAAGAATTTAGAATAGAGACTAAACAATGGCATTTCTGAGATGATAAAACAATGTATTTTTGGAATTAAAAGAAGGGAAGCATAGTTTGAGCATATGGAGCCTGAGATACAGTTGCATATGTAGAAAGTAGCCAAACTGTGTATACTGCTGTAGGACTTATGAAATCCTACATTGTTAAAGAGGGGGCTTTATCTCAGCCCTTGATTAATTCAAGAATACTTAGTTTATTGGAAGTAATCTAGAACACTAAGCACCTTTGTGGGGGGTATCTTATCTTACCAAATATCTACTGTTGTCCACTATTTTATGTAGCCATGCACCCTCTACCTTCATATAAAGATAAGTAGGTTACCTCAGGAGGCAATCTTTCTGACTTAAACTGAAGCACCATGGATCACAAGTATGTGTTATGCGATGTGGTGAACTAATGTTTATTTATTCATTCTTAATTATCAATTTATTTCACTATTCCTCTATTTTAGGTCACTGCCTTGTTATTCTTCTGGTTTTTCTTTTGTTAGATAAAATAGTTATGCTATGACTATAGTAGTTAAAACATCTTACTTATAGTTGCTCAGAGTCTAGCGTTTTTTCTTTTTGAGTGAGTTCTCAGGCCTTCGACTCAAAGGCAGCATTTAACATTCCACCATTGGAGAGCAGCACGGCTAGCTTGCAATTTGGAAATTCTAACACTGTTTTATTCTGTCTCATATCCTCAAACACCAAGGCCTTGTTATTTCAAACAAAATACCCTTCGTAGGAATTTTCAAGGCATTAATGCTTTCTTAAACAAAATCTAATCTCATTCACAAATGGAAGTGTATTTTATTGACTTTCCATGACTTGACTGAAGACTTCATTCTATGAAGTTTTTTTTAATTTATTTTTTATTTTTTTATTTTTATTTTTTTATTATACTTTAAGTTCTAGAGTACATGTGCATAATGTGCAGGTTTGTTACATATGTATACTTGTGCCATGTTGGTGTGCTGCACCCATCAACTCGTCAGCACCCATCAATTCATCATTTATATCATGTGTAACTCCCCAATGCAATCCCTCCCCGCTCACCCCTCCCCATGATAGGCCCCAGTGTGTGATGTTCCTCTTCCCGAGTCCAAGTGATCTCATTGTTCAGTTCCCACCTATGAGTGAGAACATGCGGTGTTTGGTTTTCTCTTCTTGTGATAGTTTGCTAAGAATGATGGTTTCCAGCTGCGTCCATGTCCCTACAAAGGATGCAAACTCATCCTTTTTTATGGCTGCATAGTGTTCCATGGTGTATATGTGCCACATTTTCTTAATCCAGTCTGTCACTGATGGACATTTGGGTTGATTCCAAGTCTTTGCTATTGTGAATAGTGCCACAATAAACATACGTGTGCATGTGTCTTTGTAGTAGAATAATTTATAATCCTTTGGGTATATACCCAGTAGGGGGATGGCTGGGTCATATGGTACATCTAGTTCTAGATCCTTGAGGAATCGCCATACTGTTTTCCATAATGGTTGAACTAGTTTACAATCCCACCAACAGTGTAAAAGTGTTCCTATTTCTCCACATCCTCTCCAACACCTGTTGTTTCCTGACTTTTTAAAGATTGCCATTCTAACTGGTGTGAGATGGTATCTCATTGTGGTTTTGATTTGCATTTCTCTGATGGCGAGTGATGATGAGCATTTTTTCATGTGCCTGTTGGCTGTATGAATGTCTTCTTTTGAGAAATGTCTGTTCATATCCTTTCCCCACTTTTGGATGGGGTTGTTTGTTTTTTTCTTGTATATTTGTTTGAGTTCTTTGTAGATTCTGGAAATGAGCCCTTTGTCAGATGAGTAGATTGCAAAAATTTTCTCCCATTCTGTAGGTTGCCTGTTCACTCTGATGGTAGTTTCTTTTGCTGTGCAGAAGCTCTTTAGTTTAATTAGATCCCATTTGTCAATTTTGGCTTTTGCTGCTGTTGCTTTTGGTGTTTTAGACATGAAGTCCTTGCCCATGCCTATGTCCTGAATGGTACTACCTAGATTTTCTTCTAGAGTTTTTATGGTATTAGGTCTAACATTTAAGTCTCTAATCCATCTTGAATTAATCTTCGTATAAGGAGTAAGGAAAGGATCCAGTTTCAGCTTTCTACTTATGGCTAGCCAATTTTCCCAGCACCATTTATTAAATAGGGAATCCTTTCCCCATTTCTTGTTTCTCTCAGGTTTATCAAAGATCAGATGGCTGTAGATGTGTGGTATTATTTCTGAGGACTCTGTTGTGTTCCATTGGTCTATATCTCTGTTTTGGTACCAGTACCACGCTGTTTTGGTTACTGTAGCCTTGTAGTATAGTTTGAAGTCAGGTAGCGTGACGCCTCCAGCTTTGTCCTTTTGACTGAGGATTGTCTTGGCAATTCGGGGTCTTTTTTGGTTCCATATGAACTTTAAAGCAGTTTTTTTCCAATTCTGTGAAGAAACTCATTGGTAGCTTGATGGGGATGGCATTGAATCTATAAATAACCTTGGGCAGTATGGCCATTTTCATGATATTGATTCTTCCTATCCATGAGCATGGTATGTTCTTCCATTTGTTTGTGTCCTCTTTGATTTCACTGAGCAGTGGTTTGTAGTTCTCCTTGAAGAAGTCCTTTACATCCCTTGTAAGTTGGATTCCTAGGTATTTTACTCTCTTTGAAGCAATTGTGAATGGAAGTTCATTCCTGATTTGGCTCTCTGCTTGTCTGTTACTGGTGTATAAGAATGCTTGTGATATTTGCACATTAATTTTGTATCCTGAGACTTTGCTGAAGTTGCTTATCAGCTTAAGGAGATTTTGGGC
>NW_022321148.1:0-8076 GCF_002776525.5 Piliocolobus tephrosceles | reverse complement strand
GCCCAAAATCTCCTTAAGCTGATAAGCAACTTCAGCAAAGTCTCAGGATACAAAATTAATGTGCAAATATCACAAGCATTCTTATACACCAGTAACAGACAAGCAGAGAGCCAAATCAGGAATGAACTTCCATTCACAATTGCTTCAAAGAGAGTAAAATACCTAGGAATCCAACTTACAAGGGATGTAAAGGACTTCTTCAAGGAGAACTACAAACCACTGCTCAGTGAAATCAAAGAGGACACAAACAAATGGAAGAACATACCATGCTCATGGATAGGAAGAATCAATATCATGAAAATGGCCATACTGCCCAAGGTTATTTATAGATTCAATGCCATCCCCATCAAGCTACCAATGAGTTTCTTCACAGAATTGGAAAAAAACTGCTTTAAAGTTCATATGGAACCAAAAAAGACCCCGAATTGCCAAGACAATCCTCAGTCAAAAGGACAAAGCTGGAGGCGTCACGCTACCTGACTTCAAACTATACTACAAGGCTACAGTAACCAAAACAGCGTGGTACTGGTACCAAAACAGAGATATAGACCAATGGAACACAACAGAGTCCTCAGAAATAATACCACACATCTACAGCCATCTGATCTTTGATAAACCTGAGAGAAACAAGAAATGGGGAAAGGATTCCCTATTTAATAAATGGTGCTGGGAAAATTGGCTAGCCATAAGTAGAAAGCTGAAACTGGATCCTTTCCTTACTCCTTATACGAAGATTAATTCAAGATGGATTAGAGACTTAAATGTTAGACCTAATACCATAAAAACTCTAGAAGAAAATCTAGGTAGTACCATTCAGGACATAGGCATGGGCAAGGACTTCATGTCTAAAACACCAAAAGCAACAGCAGCAAAAGCCAAAATTGACAAATGGGATCTAATTAAACTAAAGAGCTTCTGCACAGCAAAAGAAACTACCATCAGAGTGAACAGGCAACCTACAGAATGGGAGAAAATTTTTGCAATCTACTCATCTGACAAAGGGCTCATTTCCAGAATCTACAAAGAACTCAAACAAATATACAAGAAAAAAACAAACAACCCCATCCAAAAGTGGGGAAAGGATATGAACAGACATTTCTCAAAAGAAGACATTCATACAGCCAACAGGCACATGAAAAAATGCTCATCATCACTCGCCATCAGAGAAATGCAAATCAAAACCACAATGAGATACCATCTCACACCAGTTAGAATGGCAATCTTTAAAAAGTCAGGAAACAACAGGTGTTGGAGAGGATGTGGAGAAATAGGAACACTTTTACACTGTTGGTGGGATTGTAAACTAGTTCAACCATTATGGAAAACAGTATGGCGATTCCTCAAGGATCTAGAACTAGATGTACCATATGACCCAGCCATCCCCCTACTGGGTATATACCCAAAGGATTATAAATTATTCTACTACAAAGACACATGCACACGTATGTTTATTGTGGCACTATTCACAATAGCAAAGACTTGGAATCAACCCAAATGTCCATCAGTGACAGACTGGATTAAGAAAATGTGGCACATATACACCATGGAACACTATGCAGCCATAAAAAAGGATGAGTTTGCATCCTTTGTAGGGACATGGACGCAGCTGGAAACCATCATTCTTAGCAAACTATCACAAGAAGAGAAAACCAAACACCGCATGTTCTCACTCATAGGTGGGAACTGAACAATGAGATCACTTGGACTCGGGAAGAGGAACATCACACACTGGGGCCTATCATGGGGAGGGGTGAGCGGGGAGGGATTGCATTGGGGAGTTACACATGATATAAATGATGAATTGATGGGTGCTGACGAGTTGATGGGTGCAGCACACCAACATGGCACAAGTATACATATGTAACAAACCTGCACATTATGCACATGTACTCTAGAACTTAAAGTATAATAAAAAAATAAAAATAAAAAAATAAAAAATAAATTAAAAAAAACTTCATAGAATGAAGTCTTCAGTCAAGTCATGGAAAGTCAATAAAATACACTTCCATTTGTGAATGAGATTAGATTTTGTTTAAGAAAGCATTAATGCCTTGAAAATTCCTACGAAGGGTATTTTGTTTGAAATAACAAGGCCTTGGTGTTTGAGGATATGAGACAGAATAAAACAGTGTTAGAATTTCCAAATTGCAAGCTAGCCGTGCTGCTCTCCAATGGTGGAATGTTAAATGCTGCCTTTGAGTCGAAGGCCTGAGAACTCACTCAAAAAGAAAAAACGCTAGACTCTGAGCAACTATAAGTAAGATGTTTTAACTACTATAGTCATAGCATAACTATTTTATCTAACAAAAGAAAAACCAGAAGAATAACAAGGCAGTGACCTAAAATAGAGGAATAGTGAAATAAATTGATAATTAAGAATGAATAAATAAACATTAGTTCACCACATCGCATAACACATACTTGTGATCCATGGTGCTTCAGTTTAAGTCAGAAAGATTGCCTCCTGAGGTAACCTACTTATCTTTATATGAAGGTAGAGGGTGCATGGCTACATAAAATAGTGGACAACAGTAGATATTTGGTAAGATAAGATACCCCCCACAAAGGTGCTTAGTGTTCTAGATTACTTCCAATAAACTAAGTATTCTTGAATTAATCAAGGGCTGAGATAAAGCCCCCTCTTTAACAATGTAGGATTTCATAAGTCCTACAGCAGTATACACAGTTTGGCTACTTTCTACATATGCAACTGTATCTCAGGCTCCATATGCTCAAACTATGCTTCCCTTCTTTTAATTCCAAAAATACATTGTTTTATCATCTCAGAAATGCCATTGTTTAGTCTCTATTCTAAATTCTTCATCTATTATTCTCTACACATGGAAAATGCATGTTAGAAAATTACATTATTCTAAGAAATAGAAGAAAGTTCTAAGTGAAAATTTATTTAAATAAAATGAGTTTTAAAGTATATGAAACAGTTGGATGAATACAGTACACTATGAAATACTAAGAAAAAAATGATCATAGGATAACCAAAAAAGAAGGAAAATCTAAGGAAAGAAATAGCTGAAAATAAACAAAAATTATATTGCATAAAAAATATTCTTATTTTTTATAGAAATAGAATGAAGATGCATGAAGCTAAACCAGGTGGGAACTGGAGAGCAAGGTCGCTGGAAATTGCTGGCCTCTTCAGTGCTGGCAAGGGCAAATTCCACTCACCTCACTGGGACCTGCTGTGCTCCACTCCTCATGGGATGGGGAGCACATAGGTGAGTGGGTGCAGGAGCCAGGGCAAGCGCTTTTGGGCACCAGCAGGAGTGAACTCTTTACTGGCCCTGCAGCGACATCTAGGTGGGTTGTCCATGACTCCTTTAGCCCCAGAAGAAGTGTTACACTACTCTTTTCTGCTGTCTATGGACGGCTCAAGTGTTAACAGCTTACTGGGTCAATGTGACAGCCTTTTGCACCTGCACTCGTGGCACCAAAGTTTTTGTCCAGAGTCCAGGAAAAATGAGGTCACACAAACGAATTGAAGATAATCAACATAGGGGATTTTATTGTCCATGAAAGTGGCTCTCAGTGGGAAGGGAAGCTAAAAAGGGAAATGGGGTGGGAAGGTAATCTTTCCCTGAAGTCTGGCCATTTCTGGTTGGACTTCTTTCTCAAGCTATGCCATCAAGCTGTTCCTCTGAAGTTGAGCCACTTCTCTGACATTCAACTCTAGTCTCCATTGTCCAGCTGCTTCTCCTTTCTCTACTGGCTGAACCTGGGGTTTTTATGGGCACAGGATGTTGGGTGGGGTGTACCAGGGGTGGTTTTGGAAAAGGCAACATTTGAATGGGAAAACAGGAATGTAAATTTTCATTTTGGGCCATGGTATCAGGATTTTCAGCTTGAGGGTGGGGCCCTCACCCTCATCAAAGACCTATTCACCTAGGATTTCTCTGCTTCTTGTCTCTATCAAAACCAGAGACATCAATATAGAGCACAGTCTGTGAAAATTCACACACACAAAAAGAAAATCAAAGGAATAAAGTGTATTTACAGGGATTTTAGTTATGGAAAGCAGAAAAGGACACAGATTGTATACAAATCAATGTCATTGATTTTTTAAAAAAACAAGGACAGTACAAAATAGTCAAATACGATACACAAAATAACTTTTGTTCACTTTGTATTTTTAATTAACACTACAAAGCAGAAGACATTAAACACTCACTCGTATTTGCTGAGATAAAATGCTGATAATGTAGGTCAAGCTGGGATGTATTTATTTTGTAAGGGCCTAACAACCATCCTTTTTCAGACTCATGGAGATAGCATTCCGATTAAGCTTGGGAGGGGTCATTCTTCATTGGTAAGCAATCTATTCATTCCTCCACTTAACACATGGCTTTGTATGTCACATTTGCCAGACAGTACTCTAGGTGCTAGGGAGCATTAAAAGCAAACAACAAACAAATTCCTGCCATGATGAGCTTACACAACTAATTTGAGTGTGAAGGGGGTAACAGAGATAATAAACAACAGACATATATACATTAACGATATAGTTTAAATAAAAAGAGAAGGGTGATGGGATCATTAGGAATTGTGGGATGTGTGCTGCAATTTTAAATAGGGTGATTAACATAAACTGATTGAAAAGATGATATTTGAAAAAAGATATTGAGTAAAGATGGAGCAGGTGACCCAAGAAAGCCTACATGATCAACACGATCATGGCATTCAGGGGTATAGCACAAGAGTAAGATGAGTAGTTCTTAAAGTTTGAATACCGGGAACTTGTCAGAAATGCATATTCTTTGGTCTTATCCCAGACTGATAAGCCAAAACTATAGGTTGAGATGCAGCAACCTGTGTTTTATCAAGCACAGTAAACTGAGAATGACTAACCAAGGCTAAACTCAAGTTAATGAGTACACCAATAGTAGAGGATAAATCTGTTACCCCAAATATGTCAATCAGAGCCAAAGAAAAAGAGTAATTTTAGAACTTCCTTTTGAACTACTGGTAAACAAGTTTTTACATTAGGCAGAATGAAATTGAAACATCAACCTCTCTGTGTCAGTAGCACAGAGGTGAAGTCTCAAAACTGAATTTACACAAAATTCAGTCAAGGAATAAACCTTGAGTATATTATGTAAGCCCTGAATAAAGCTGACCCTGGGGTACTCTTTTTATGTTGTTTTCAGGAGGTGATACATTTCATTTTCACTTGAGTCAACTGGATTTTATTGTCTTCACTAGAAACACTCCTAAATGAGAAACAAAACTATTTAAAATTCATGTAACAAAAGCAACTAAGAGGGGTGGAGCAAGATGGCCGAATAGGAACAGCTCCAGTCTCCAGCTCCCAGCACAAGTGACACAGAAGACGGGTGATTTCTGCATTTTCAACTGAGGTACTGGGTTCATCTCCCTAGGGAGTGCTGGACAATCGGTGCTGGTCAGCTGCTGCAGTCCGACCAGCTAGAGCTGAAGCAGGACGAGGCATCACCTCACCTGGGAAGCACAAGGGGAAGGGAATCCCTTTTCCTATCCAGGGGAAGTGAGATACACAACACGTGGAAAATCAGGTAACTCCCACCCCAATACTGTGCTTTACAAAGGGTCTTAGCAAACGGCACACCAGGAGACTTTGTCCCACACCTGGCCTGGTGGGTCCCCACGCCCACAGAGCCTCCCTCATTGCTAGCACAGCAGTTTGAGATCTAACTGCAAGGTGGCAGCGAGGCTGGGGGAGGGGCGCCCACCATTGCTGAGGCTTAAGTAGGTAAACAAAGCCTCCGGGAAGCTCAAACTGGGTGGAGCCCACTGCAGCTCAAGGAGGCCTGCCTGTCTCTATAGACTCCACCTCTGGGGACAGGGCACAGCTAAACAAGCAAACAAAAAAAGCAGCAGAAACCTCTGCAGATGCAAATGACCCTGTCTGACAGCTTTGAAGAGAGCAGTGGATCTCCCAGCACTGAGGTTGAGATCTGAGAACAGACAGACTGCCTGCTCAAGTGGGTCCCTGATCCCTGAGTAGCCTAACTGGGAGACATCCCCCACTAGGGGCAGACCGACACCCCACACCTCACATGGCAGGGTACACCCCTGAGAAGAAGCTTCCAAAGCAAGAATCAGACACTCGCTGTTCAGCAATATTCTATCTTCTGCAACCTCTGCTGCTGATACCCAGGCAAACAGGGTCTAGAGTGGACCTCAAGCAATCTCCAACAGACCTACAGCTGAGGGTCCTGACTGTTAGAAGGAAAACTAACAAACAGGAAGGACACCCACACCAAAACCCCATCAGTATGTCACCATCATCAAAGACCAAAGGCAGATAAAACCACAAAGATGGGGAAAAAGCAGGGCAGAAAAGCTGGAAATTCAAAAAATAAGAGTGCATCTCCCCGTCCAAAGGAATGCAGCTCATCACCAGCAATGGATCAAAGTTGGATGGAGAATGACTTTTACGAGTTGAGAGAAGAAGGCTTCAGTCCATCAAACTTCTCAGAGCTAAAGGAGGAATTACATACCTAGCACAAAGAAACTAAAAATCTTGAAAAAACAATGGAAGAATGGATAACTAGAATAATCAATGCAAAGAAGGCCATAAACTAACTGACAGAGATAAAAACCATGACACAAGAAATATGTGACAAATGCACAAGCTTCAGTAACTGACTCTATCAACTGGAAGAAACAGTATCAGCCATTGAGGATCAAATGAATGAAATGAAGCGAGAAGAGAAGTCTAAAGAAAAAAGAAGAAAAAGAAATGAACAAAGTCTGCAAGAAGTATGGGATTATGTGGAAAGACCAAACCTACGTCTGATTGGGATGCCTGAAAGTGAGGGGGAAAATTGAACCAAGTTGGAAAACACTCTTCAGAATATCATCCAGGAGAACTTCCCCAACCTATTAAGGCAGGCCAACATTCAAATTCAGGAAATATAGAGAATGCCACAAAGATGCTCCTCAACAAGAGCAACTCGAAGGCACATAATTGTCAGATTCACCAAAGTTGAAATGAAGGAAAAACTGTTAGGGGCAGTCAGAGAGAAAGGTCAGGTTACCCACAAAGGGAAGCCCATCAGACTAACAGCAGATCTCTCCACAGAAACTTTCCAAGCCAGAAGAGAGTGGGGGCCAATATTCAACATTCTTAAAGAAAAGAATTTTAAACGCAGAATTGCATATCCAGCCAAACTAAGTTTCATAAGTGAAGGAGAAATAAAATCCTTTACACATAAGCAAATGCTTAGAGATTTTGTCACCACCAGGCCTGCCTTACAAGAGACCTTAAAGGAAGCACTAAACATGGAAAGGAACAACCGGTACCAGCCATTGGAAAAACATGCCAAAATGTAAAGACCATCGATGCTAGGAAGAAACTGCATCAACTAACGAGCAAAATAACCAGTTAATATCATAATGACAGGATCAAGTTCACACATAACAATATTAACCTTAAATGTAAATGTACTAAATGCTCCAATTAAAAGACACAGACTGGCAAACTGGATAAAGAGTCAAGACTCATCAGTCTGCTGTATTCAGGAGACCCATCTCACATGCAGAGACACACATAGGGCTCAAAATAAAAGGATGGAAGAAGATTTACCAAAAATATGGAGAACAAAAAAAAGCAGGGGTTGCAATCCTAGTCTCTGATAAAACAGACTTTAAACCATCAGTGATCAAAAGAGACAAAGAAGGCCATTACATAATGGTAAAGGGATCAATTCAACAGGAAGAGCTAACTATCCTAAATATATATGCACTCAATACAGGAGCACTCAGATTCATAAAGCAAGTCCTTAGAGACTTACAAAGGGACTTAGACTCCCATACAATAATAATGGGGACTTCAACATCCCACTGTCAACATTAGACAGATCAACGAGACAGAAAGTTAACAAGAATATCCAGGAATTGAACTCAACTCTGCACCAAGTGGACCTAATAGACATTTACAGAACTCTCCACCCCAAAGCAACAGAATATACATTCTTCTCAGCACCACATCACACTTATTCCAAAATTGACCACATAATTGGAAGTAAAGCACTCCTCAGCAAATGTACAAGAACAGAAATTATAACAAACTGTCTCTCA
>NW_022321147.1:0-2605 GCF_002776525.5 Piliocolobus tephrosceles | reverse complement strand
GTCAATCTGAAGAGACCAAGATTTACCTGGTCGCACCTGCGGAACGCCCCTGACACGCCCATGCCCCACCTATTGCCCTCCCACTCCTAGAAAAGCCGCTCTCCGCCATTGAGCCACGCGGCCCTCTTACAGCCCCAGTCCTGTCGGGATGTCGGGACTGTGGGAAGTCCGTCCGAGAGCCCTACCGCGGGGGGACTCTGCCGGCCTCCTTTGCCGGAGGCCGACAGACTTCTCCCGCACACCTTAGGTTACCAAAATAAACTGTGCAGTTTTGCTGTTACACTTGCCTACCCGCTGGTTCTTTTGCGCCCGCTCGGCTGGTCTTAGCAAAACAAGACAGATGGTGCCGAACCCGGGAGGAGACCCCTCCTCAGGGCCCCCAGGGTCCGGGGAGCCTCCTCCTCCTCGTTCCACGCCGCGGTCGGACCAGGACCTGAGACCCGCTTCGCTCACTCTCACGGCCTCTCTGGGGTAAGTGCCCTCGTCTCCTCTTTACCACCCTCGGCCAAAATCCTGCGCAGGTCCGAGGTCCATTTTGAGCCACCAAGTGGCTTGGAAGCCACCACGTGGCTTCGGAGAGCCTTGCAGGACGGAGACGTCCGCCTGAAGGTACCCTCCACTTTGGCTTCAAGAGCCTCCAGTCTGTCTCTGCTGGTTCCAAAGGACGCTTTGAAGCCAGGCAGAGATCCACTTCCATTTCCATTGTGTCCATTGTGTGTCGGTAAAGAGGAAACAAATGGGAAACCCCCAGTCCAAATTTCCAAAGAGCACCCCCTTAGGGTGCCTCCTAGCCAATTTAAAAACCTTACAGCTTGAACGAGAACTTAGGAGGAAGCGGTTAATTTTCCTTTCCACTGTGGCGTGATCGACCTCAGCAATTTCTGCCAGCGGCTAGGCAAGTGGTCCGAAATTTACATACAAGGCTTTTGGGCCTTAGGCTCTCGTCCCTATACTCCTTCTCTCCCCGCTCTCCCCACCCCCTCCCTTCCTGCCCAGACTCCTCCTTCCTCCTCCTTATCTACTAGTAATCCACTCGGTCCCGTGCCTCCTTCGGGGCCCCCAACTGGCTGTCTTGAGTCCCCTATCTCTGCCCACACCCTCCTACAGTGTTAGCACCTTTGCGAGAGGTGGCTGGGGCGGAGGGGGTAGTCAGAGTACATGTCCCTTTTTCATTGGCCGATCTTTCCAAAATTGAGAAGCGTTTAGGTGATTTCTCAGCTAATCCTACCATATACATAAAGGAATTTAGACACCTTTGTCAGGCCTATGACTTAACTTGGCATGACCTCCAGGTTATCCTAACCTCTACCCTAAACTGACTGAGGTTCTAACCCAGTATACCCGGTTAGATCCGGCCTCCCCCACAGGGGCCACCATTTTGGCGTCTTATTTCATTTCTCAATCAGCTCCTGACATTCATAAAAAACTTCAAAAGGTAGAGGATGGTCCTCAGACACCAATACAAGACCTGGTTAAATTAGCCTTTAAGGTCTATAGCTCCAGAGAGGAGACGGCAGGCTCGCCTTGAACAGAAGTTACAGCTCCTAGCAGCGGCTTTACAGCCCAGTCGTAACCCCAGACCAGAGAGCACACACCCCTCAGACTCCAAAGCTACAAAAGGAGCCTGCCTGCTATAAGTGCGGCAAGGCAGGACACTATGCCAACAGGTGTCCGCAAGGTCCCCGAGTCCCAACGCGGCCTTGCTATAAGTGCAAGGCATTGGGACATTAGGCCAGTGAATGTCCTAACCCTCGTCCACCAGCAACCCCCTGCCCTGCTTGCCAGCAGGGAGGAAACTGGAAGTCTGATTGCCCCACCCTGAGAACAGGAGCCGCGCCTCCACGTGACCCCCTTTCCCAGGATCCTGGGAGCTCCTTCCAGCTCCTACATCTGGACGATGACAACTGAAGGTGCCGAGACTCGGGGACCCCCATCACCCTCGCCAAGCCACGGGTAACTCTCCTGGTAGCGGGTAAGACAATTTTTTAATCAACAGCGAGGCTACCTATTCTGTTTTGCCGTCCTTTTCTGGACCTAGCCTTCCATCCAATATCTCTGTAGTAGGAGTAAGTGGAAAGCCATCCACTCCACGAAAAACTCCAATCCTTAATTGCTGCCTGGCCAACAAGTACTTTGCGCACTCATTCCTCATTCCCAACTAAAAAGGGCCCCTACCAAAAGCAATCAGTGGAAATCAGTTTGGCTTTCCCCCACTCGCCTCAAACTTACTAAATTTTCTTAACTATCTCATGCTCCCCAACCTTGCCAGGACTATCCTTCTGGGTTTTGCCCATATTCCAACAAATGCTTCCATTCCTCATTCCTATACTAATACTGTGCCTTATTTTATTTTTCATCCGTGCGTCCAAATACCAACCATGGGCCCTGACCTTAACGACGCCCCTTAACAGCAGGAAGTAGCCAGACAGACCACGGCGCCCCTTTATCACTATTATCAATAAAAGGTTGGACTGTTTGGACGAACGGAGGCAAGATGGTGCACTTCTGGGTTCTTCTTCACCACCAACTCTTCCCGCGCGCCTGAAAATGCAGCCGGTGCCCAGGGAGGGTGCAGACCAACTGGGCATGCGCCAGGTGACGTCAA
>NW_022321146.1:0-2605 GCF_002776525.5 Piliocolobus tephrosceles | reverse complement strand
TTGACGTCACCTGGCGCATGCCCAGTTGGTCTGCACCCTCCCTGGGCACCGGCTGCATTTTCAGGCGCGCGGGAAGAGTTGGTGGTGAAGAAGAACCCAGAAGTGCACCATCTTGCCTCCGTTCGTCCAAACAGTCCAACCTTTTATTGATAATAGTGATAAAGGGGCGCCGTGGTCTGTCTGGCTACTTCCTGCTGTTAAGGGGCGTCGTTAAGGTCAGGGCCCATGGTTGGTATTTGGACGCACGGATGAAAAATAAAATAAGGCACAGTATTAGTATAGGAATGAGGAATGGAAGCATTTGTTGGAATATGGGCAAAACCCAGAAGGATAGTCCTGGCAAGGTTGGGGAGCATGAGATAGTTAAGAAAATTTAGTAAGTTTGAGGCGAGTGGGGGAAAGCCAAACTGATTTCCACTGATTGCTTTTGGTAGGGGCCCTTTTTAGTTGGGAATGAGGAATGAGTGCGCAAAGTACTTGTTGGCCAGGCAGCAATTAAGGATTGGAGTTTTTCGTGGAGTGGATGGCTTTCCACTTACTCCTACTACAGAGATATTGGATGGAAGGCTAGGTCCAGAAAAGGACGGCAAAACAGAATAGGTAGCCTCGCTGTTGATTAAAAAATTGTCTTACCCGCTACCAGGAGAGTTACCCGTGGCTTGGCGAGGGTGATGGGGGTCCCCGAGTCTCGGCACCTTCAGTTGTCATCGTCCAGATGTAGGAGCTGGAAGGAGCTCCCAGGATCCTGGGAAAGGGGGTCACGTGGAGGCGCGGCTCCTGTTCTCAGGGTGGGGCAATCAGACTTCCAGTTTCCTCCCTGCTGGCAAGCAGGGCAGGGGGTTGCTGGTGGACGAGGGTTAGGACATTCACTGGCCTAATGTCCCAATGCCTTGCACTTATAGCAAGGCCGCGTTGGGACTCGGGGACCTTGCGGACACCTGTTGGCATAGTGTCCTGCCTTGCCGCACTTATAGCAGGCAGGCTCCTTTTGTAGCTTTGGAGTCTGAGGGGTGTGTGCTCTCTGGTCTGGGGTTACGACTGGGCTGTAAAGCCGCTGCTAGGAGCTGTAACTTCTGTTCAAGGCGAGCCTGCCGTCTCCTCTCTGGAGCTATAGACCTTAAAGGCTAATTTAACCAGGTCTTGTATTGGTGTCTGAGGACCATCCTCTACCTTTTGAAGTTTTTTATGAATGTCAGGAGCTGATTGAGAAATGAAATAAGACGCCAAAATGGTGGCCCCTGTGGGGGAGGCCGGATCTAACCGGGTATACTGGGTTAGAACCTCAGTCAGTTTAGGGTAGAGGTTAGGATAACCTGGAGGTCATGCCAAGTTAAGTCATAGGCCTGACAAAGGTGTCTAAATTCCTTTATGTATATGGTAGGATTAGCTGAGAAATCACCTAAACGCTTCTCAATTTTGGAAAGATCGGCCAATGAAAAAGGGACATGTACTCTGACTACCCCCTCCGCCCCAGCCACCTCTCGCAAAGGTGCTAACACTGTAGGAGGGTGTGGGCAGAGATAGGGGACTCAAGACAGCCAGTTGGGGGCCCCGAAGGAGGCACGGGACCGAGTGGATTACTAGTAGATAAGGAGGAGGAAGGAGGAGTCTGGGCAGGAAGGGAGGGGGTGGGGAGAGCGGGGAGAGAAGGAGTATAGGGACGAGAGCCTAAGGCCCAAAAGCCTTGTATGTAAATTTCGGACCACTTGCCTAGCCGCTGGCAGAAATTGCTGAGGTCGATCACGCCACAGTGGAAAGGAAAATTAACCGCTTCCTCCTAAGTTCTCGTTCAAGCTGTAAGGTTTTTAAATTGGCTAGGAGGCACCCTAAGGGGGTGCTCTTTGGAAATTTGGACTGGGGGTTTCCCATTTGTTTCCTCTTTACCGACACACAATGGACACAATGGAAATGGAAGTGGATCTCTGCCTGGCTTCAAAGCGTCCTTTGGAACCAGCAGAGACAGACTGGAGGCTCTTGAAGCCAAAGTGGAGGGTACCTTCAGGCGGACGTCTCCGTCCTGCAAGGCTCTCCGAAGCCACGTGGTGGCTTCCAAGCCACTTGGTGGCTCAAAATGGACCTCGGACCTGCGCAGGATTTTGGCCGAGGGTGGTAAAGAGGAGACGAGGGCACTTACCCCAGAGAGGCCGTGAGAGTGAGCGAAGCGGGTCTCAGGTCCTGGTCCGACCGCGGCGTGGAACGAGGAGGAGGAGGCTCCCCGGACCCTGGGGGCCCTGAGGAGGGGTCTCCTCCCGGGTTCGGCACCATCTGTCTTGTTTTGCTAAGACCAGCCGAGCGGGCGCAAAAGAACCAGCGGGTAGGCAAGTGTAACAGCAAAACTGCACAGTTTATTTTGGTAACCTAAGGTGTGCGGGAGAAGTCTGTCGGCCTCCGGCAAAGGAGGCCGGCAGAGTCCCCCCGCGGTAGGGCTCTCGGACGGACTTCCCACAGTCCCGACATCCCGACAGGACTGGGGCTGTAAGAGGGCCGCGTGGCTCAATGGCGGAGAGCGGCTTTTCTAGGAGTGGGAGGGCAATAGGTGGGGCATGGGCGTGTCAGGGGCGTTCCGCAGGTGCGACCAGGTAAATCTTGGTCTCTTCAGATTGAC
>NW_022321145.1:0-1936 GCF_002776525.5 Piliocolobus tephrosceles | reverse complement strand
TGCCTGTAATCCCAGCTACTTGGGAGCCTGAGGCAGGAGAATCTCTTGAACCCAGGAGGTGGACGTTGCAGTGAGCCAAGATCTCGCCACTACACACCAGCCTGGGCAGTACAGGGAGACTCTGTCTGCAAAAAAAAAAAAAAAAAAAGGAAGCAATAAAAATAACACCTGTACTAAGATATCATTTACATACCATAAAATTTACGCCTTTAAGTTGGTTTTAAAAGCAATAATTCAGTTTCAGTGGTTTTTCATTAATTCATAGGTTATACAACCACTGCCACTACCTAACTCCAGGACATTTTCATCATGCTCCCCCAAAAAATCTCATACCCATTAACGGTCACTCCTTTACCATCAGCTCCTAGAAGCCACTAATCTACTTTCTCTCTATAGATTTGCCTATTCTGGACATTTCATATAAATGGAGTCTTACTATGTATGGTCTTTGGTGACTTTTGTAGAGATGAATCTCACCATGTTGCCTAGCCTGGTCTCAAACTACTAGGCTCAAACGATCCTCCAGCCTCAGCTTCCCAAAGTGCTGGGATTACAGGCATGAACCACCATGCCCACCCTCCAATGGCATCCTTTATATTTTTATTTTTTATTTATTTTTGAGACAGAGTTTCACTTTTTTTTTTTTTTTTGAGACGGAGTCTTGCTCTGTCACCCAGGCTGGAGTGCAGTGTCCGGATCTCAGCTCACTGCAAGCTCCGCCTCCTGGGTTCACGCCTTTCTCCTGCCTCAGCCTCCGGAGTAGCTGGGACTACAGGCGCCCGCCACCTCGCCCGGCTAGTTTTTTGTATTTTTAGTAGAGACGGGGTTTCACTGTGTTAGCCAGGATGGTCTCGATCTCCTGACCTGGTGATCCGCCCGTCTCAGCCTCCCAAAGTGCTGGGATTACAGGCTTGAGCCACCGCGCCCGGCTTGTAGTTACTCTTATTCCCTACATACTTTTAAATTATTTTATGGGCCAGGCGGGGTGGCTCACATCTGTAACCCCAGCACTTTGGGAGGCTGAAATGGGCAGATCACCTAAGGTCAGGAGTTTGAGACAGCCTGGATAACATGGCAAAACCCTGTCTCTACTAAAAATATAAAAAGCTAGGCACAGTGGCTCATACCTTAATTCCAGCACTTTGGGAGTTCAAGGCAGGCAGATCACCTGAGGTTAGGAGTTTGAGACTAGCCTAACCAACATGGAGAAACCCCATCTCTACTAAAAATACACAATTAGCCAGGCATAGTGGCACATGTCTGTAATCCCAGCTACTTGGGAGGCTGAGGCAGGAGAATCACTTAAACCCGGGAAGTGAAGGTTGTGGTGAGCCAAGATCACGCCACTGGACTCCAGCCTGGGCAACAAGAACAAAACTCCATCTCAAAAAATAAAAATTTTTAGAAAATTGGCCAGGCCAATTTTCTGTGGCTCACACCTGTAATCCCAGCACTTTGGGAGGCCAAGGCGAGCGGATCACGAGGACAGGAGATGGAGACCATCCTGGCTAACATGGTGAAACCCTGACTCTACTGAAAATACAAAAAATTACCTGGGCGTGGTGGCGGGCACATGTAGTCCCAGCTACTCGGAAGGCTGAGGCAGGAGAATGGCGTGAACCCAGGAGACAGAGGTTGCAGTGAGCTGAGATCGCGCCACTGCACTCCAGCCTGGGTGACAGAGTGAGACTCCATCTCAAAAAAAAATAAAATAAATTAAAAACAAATAAAAATTGGGCCGGGCACAGTGGCTCACGCCTGTAATCCCAGCACTTTGGGAGGCCGAGGCGGGCTAATCACCTGAGGTCAGGCATTCAAGACCAGCCTGGCCAACGTGGTGAAACCCAGTCTCTACTAAAAATACAAAATCAGCCAGGCGTGGTGGCACGTGCCTGTAATCCCAGCTACTTGGGAGCCTGAGGCAGGAGAATCTCTT
>NW_022321144.1:0-1936 GCF_002776525.5 Piliocolobus tephrosceles | reverse complement strand
AAGAGATTCTCCTGCCTCAGGCTCCCAAGTAGCTGGGATTACAGGCACGTGCCACCACGCCTGGCTGATTTTGTATTTTTAGTAGAGACTGGGTTTCACCACGTTGGCCAGGCTGGTCTTGAATGCCTGACCTCAGGTGATTAGCCCGCCTCGGCCTCCCAAAGTGCTGGGATTACAGGCGTGAGCCACTGTGCCCGGCCCAATTTTTATTTGTTTTTAATTTATTTTATTTTTTTTTGAGATGGAGTCTCACTCTGTCACCCAGGCTGGAGTGCAGTGGCGCGATCTCAGCTCACTGCAACCTCTGTCTCCTGGGTTCACGCCATTCTCCTGCCTCAGCCTTCCGAGTAGCTGGGACTACATGTGCCCGCCACCACGCCCAGGTAATTTTTTGTATTTTCAGTAGAGTCAGGGTTTCACCATGTTAGCCAGGATGGTCTCCATCTCCTGTCCTCGTGATCCGCTCGCCTTGGCCTCCCAAAGTGCTGGGATTACAGGTGTGAGCCACAGAAAATTGGCCTGGCCAATTTTCTAAAAATTTTTATTTTTTGAGATGGAGTTTTGTTCTTGTTGCCCAGGCTGGAGTCCAGTGGCGTGATCTTGGCTCACCACAACCTTCACTTCCCGGGTTTAAGTGATTCTCCTGCCTCAGCCTCCCAAGTAGCTGGGATTACAGACATGTGCCACTATGCCTGGCTAATTGTGTATTTTTAGTAGAGATGGGGTTTCTCCATGTTGGTTAGGCTAGTCTCAAACTCCTAACCTCAGGTGATCTGCCTGCCTTGAACTCCCAAAGTGCTGGAATTAAGGTATGAGCCACTGTGCCTAGCTTTTTATATTTTTAGTAGAGACAGGGTTTTGCCATGTTATCCAGGCTGTCTCAAACTCCTGACCTTAGGTGATCTGCCCATTTCAGCCTCCCAAAGTGCTGGGGTTACAGATGTGAGCCACCCCGCCTGGCCCATAAAATAATTTAAAAGTATGTAGGGAATAAGAGTAACTACAAGCCGGGCGCGGTGGCTCAAGCCTGTAATCCCAGCACTTTGGGAGGCTGAGACGGGCGGATCACCAGGTCAGGAGATCGAGACCATCCTGGCTAACACAGTGAAACCCCGTCTCTACTAAAAATACAAAAAACTAGCCGGGCGAGGTGGCGGGCGCCTGTAGTCCCAGCTACTCCGGAGGCTGAGGCAGGAGAAAGGCGTGAACCCAGGAGGCGGAGCTTGCAGTGAGCTGAGATCCGGACACTGCACTCCAGCCTGGGTGACAGAGCAAGACTCCGTCTCAAAAAAAAAAAAAAAAGTGAAACTCTGTCTCAAAAATAAATAAAAAATAAAAATATAAAGGATGCCATTGGAGGGTGGGCATGGTGGTTCATGCCTGTAATCCCAGCACTTTGGGAAGCTGAGGCTGGAGGATCGTTTGAGCCTAGTAGTTTGAGACCAGGCTAGGCAACATGGTGAGATTCATCTCTACAAAAGTCACCAAAGACCATACATAGTAAGACTCCATTTATATGAAATGTCCAGAATAGGCAAATCTATAGAGAGAAAGTAGATTAGTGGCTTCTAGGAGCTGATGGTAAAGGAGTGACCGTTAATGGGTATGAGATTTTTTGGGGGAGCATGATGAAAATGTCCTGGAGTTAGGTAGTGGCAGTGGTTGTATAACCTATGAATTAATGAAAAACCACTGAAACTGAATTATTGCTTTTAAAACCAACTTAAAGGCGTAAATTTTATGGTATGTAAATGATATCTTAGTACAGGTGTTATTTTTATTGCTTCCTTTTTTTTTTTTTTTTTTTGCAGACAGAGTCTCCCTGTACTGCCCAGGCTGGTGTGTAGTGGCGAGATCTTGGCTCACTGCAACGTCCACCTCCTGGGTTCAAGAGATTCTCCTGCCTCAGGCTCCCAAGTAGCTGGGATTACAGGCA
>NW_022321143.1:0-3672 GCF_002776525.5 Piliocolobus tephrosceles | reverse complement strand
CACTGTGTTCAAGGAGAAAGACACTCCTTTGAAACACTAGAATGTGGACAGACGTGCAGGCTCCTAGTTAAGGCGCTCCCACTAGCTACTCTCCAGTAAGTTAAAGATATGCTGTTTGAGCACAAAGGAGATTCATTGAAACCGCTATTGTTATAGATTACGCCTATGACGCACTGCCTCCCTGTCACTGTTTCGCCCTGAACATCTGCTTCCTAGATCTAAGTGATTGTACTCAACAAATAGTGTGGAGACCAGAACTCTGCGCCTTTTGCAGCCTCCACTTTGCAACTGGCCCCTGGCTCCCAGCTTTATGAAAAATTTTTTTTTTTTTTTTTGAGACAGTCTTGCTCTGTCACCCAGGCTAGAGTGCAGTGGCGCGATCTCGGCTCACTGCAAGCTCCGCCTCCTGGGTTCACGCCATTCTCCTGCCTCAGCCTCCTGAGTAGCTGGGACTACAGGCGCCCGCCACCTCGCCAACCTAATTTTTTGTATTTTTAGTAGAGACGGCGTTTCACCATGTTAGCCTGGATGGTCTCGATTTCCTGACCTTGTGATCTGCCTGCCTCAGCCTCCCAAAGTGCTGGGATTACAGGCGTGAGCCACTGCACCCGGCCCCCTTTATGAACTCTTAACCTATCTCTTCTCATTCCTTTGTTGCCACCAGACTTCAGGTACCCTATGGGTGGTGTTGAGGCTGGTCCCCAACAGGGGAAGAGGCCTGGGTGTGCAGCCCCAGCACGGCCCGCAAGAGGCACCTTTGATGAGGGTGTTGTATGCCTTGGCCCAGGAGTTGCGGTGGTTGGAGGTGAGGATGCCCACAGGCTCCTTGTTGGTCTGTAGGGATGAGTTCCAGATCTTCTCCAGCTGCACGAAGATCTGATCCGCAGTGAGGGGCGTCCCGTCACTGTGGTACACGTCCAGCTCAAAAAACTGTCAGGGCACAGGCAGGTAAGAGGAGGGAGCTGAGTGGGGACCTCAGGCTGAGAGCAGCCACTTCCCCACACCTGCCTCCTCCTGGCCTTGGCCTTGGAGGGGATGGAGTCGGGCCAAGGGTGTGAGGGGGAGGAGATCCTTGGATCTCCCTTCTGGGCTGGGCAGGCCCACGGCCCCTCCTGGCCTCCCTGGGCCGTCAATGGAGAAGCCAGGGGACACCCATTCCTGGGGCACATGGGCATGTGTGCTGGGGAACCCCAGTGGGGAAGCCGACCGCAGCCGTCCTGCTGTACTCCTGCAGCAGGGCAGGGGCTTGTAGGCGTGGGTGGGGGCCACCCACCTGGTAGTTGTGTACCACCGTGATGTGCGTGGGAGGCTTCTTGGTCTTGCTGAAGTTGCTGACCGTGTCCTGCTTGGGGCCCGGCACTCGGCAGGAGGACAGGATCTGATAGTACTGGTTCATGCACAGGGGCTTTCCCCCCAGGTACTCCACGGGCAGGGTCTCACTGCAGGGCAGAAGGGCAGTGAGGGCGCCACTGGGCAAGTGAATGGGGAGGAGGGCAGGGTCGACAGGGACCTCCTAGGTACTGCTGGAGGCTTACACAGTGTCCCCGCGCCCCCTCCCAGCATAAGCAGGGCACCTCAGGGCTGCGCTGCAGGCAGGGGGCTCGCTTTCTGCCCCAGCGGGCCCTGTTCAGAAGTCACCTAGAAACTCCCTCCCTTCCCCTCTCTGGGCTTCAGTTTGTAATAGGGGAGATGGGGCAGCGAATAAAACTCTGGGGTCCTCTTTAGTTGGGATGGGACAGGGTCACCCACCAAGAGAAGATTCCAGCAACTGTAGCAGATGACAATCCCCAGTGCTCCATCTCCCAAATCCCACCCAAGGCTGGGCTGACAGGAAGTGAAAGTGACTGAGCTTTGGGCCTGCCGGGCCAGGGCTGGGGTCAGAGGTGGCTGTGGTAATTAGGCAGGCCTGGGCAGGTGTGGGGCCGGGCAGGGGTGGGGCTGCTCACTTGTCAATCATGACCTTGAAATCCAACACACCCTCAATGAGTTTGGCAGCAAATCTGGAAAGATTGATTAGAGATTAGAAGCTGTGTGGACAGCCTGAGGGAGGCCCCGGGCTAGGGACGCACGCTTGGGGAGTGGGAGGCCTAGTCTTACATCCTCCCTCACTGCGTCCAGAAAGCCCAGGAGCGCAAGGGAGGAGCCTGGGAGTCCCAGCTTGCCAGTCTGTGTCTGCTTCTTCATAACCTCTAGAGGGAACATGGTCAGGAGGGCTCGGGGAAGTGCTGGTGGCCAGGGGCCTGGTAGGACTTGGGTGCTAGTGCCTTGCAGCTGGAGTGTGGCTTGGTTAGGGGTCAGTGGGCTGGGTCTACCCATAGAGGGCCTGAGCTCCTGAACCAGAGCCTGGAATCTGGAGGGGGTGTCATCTGCTCTGAAGCATTGGCTCTGGAGGGCCCCAGGCCCCTGGGGTGGTGTGAATGGGACAGCAGTGGCTCCGGTGTTCCCTCCACTAGGTCCCTTCCCCACTCTGGGCCTCTGTGTCCCCCAGGCCGCCTTCCTCCCAGGGCTGTCTGGCCCATGGCAACCATCCTCAATGCTTGGGGCTGCCCCTGGATCCCACCATGGGGACCACTGGCTGGAGTTCCCGGGCCTGAACCCCGGCCCTTCCCAGGGTGCCCTGGTCCCTTTAAGAGAAGCAGGTGGCGGCAGCCAGTGGCTGGTCCTTGGGCAAGAGAAGATCCTTGTTGCTGGTATTTTTATCTCTGGTAGGACTGGAATAGGGGCTGGCGCAGGTGACCCGGCCGAATGTGGAAAAGGGGACTGTGTACAGAGGTCACCCCTGTGGCTAGCTGAGCAGAGTGGGAAGGAGGGGTGAAGTGCTAAAACTGGGGCTGGGGAGAAGCCTCAGGTATGGAAGAGGATGGGGCTTCCACGAAGATGTGGTTAACAGCCATGAGGCTTCAGAGCTGGAGAGACCCTGCTTCCTGAATGGGGTCTTGGGCAGCTCCCTTCCCTGCTCCGAGCCTCAATTTCCCCATTTGTAAAATAGGGAGGATGCTCCCTATTTCATAAGGCTGTTTGTGGGGCAGAAAGATAAACAAGGTCAGGGCCCCTCCAAGCCACTGGGGGAAGTGGACTTGAGGGGCCCGGCTGCCTCCCAGCCCCCTAGCCCCAGCCACTCACCGGAGCTGACCCTGCAGGTCCACGAAGTTCTGCTTGGGCAGCATCACACCTGGGCTGGAGCAGATGACCACAGGCTGGCGGTACTGGAGGTAGGCAGTCTTGAGCCACCACTCAGACAGCTGGGAAAAGGGCCAGAGCCTGTCAGGAGGGGTGCATGGGCCCTGGTGCCCCTTCTTCCCCAGGGCTAGGGGACGTGGCTGGCCCCATGCCCTCTACCCTGCTATGGAGATTCTCAAAGTAAATGCTTAGATCCAGAACCCACCCTTCCCGCCCCACACCTTAAACCCACCAGCCTCTTCCCTTTAGCCCGAGTGATCAGTATTAGCCAGATCAATCAGACACTGCTCTTAAGAAAGGACATGAAAGAAAGATCGGGAGGAAACCTGGGTGTAGGAGGGGCAGCAAGGTGAATGAATTCTCTATCTCTTTTTTTTTTTTTTTTTTTTTTTTGTTTTTGAGATGGAGTCTCACTCTCTCACCCAGGCTGGAGTGCAGTGGCCGGATCTCAGCTCACTGCAAGCTCTGCCTCCTGGGTTCACACAATTCTCC
>NW_022321142.1:0-6320 GCF_002776525.5 Piliocolobus tephrosceles | reverse complement strand
GTTAACAAGGCACGTCCTGCACAGCCCATGTTGATTCCATACAACATGTGTTGTATGGAATCTCTTAAACCTTGATTCCATACAACACATGTTTTTGTGAGCTCAAGGTTGGGGCAGAGTGGCTGGGGCAAAGTCACAAATTAACAACATCTCAGCAAAGCAATTGTTTAAGGTACAGATCAAAATGGAATTTCTTATGTCTTCCCTTTCTACATAGACACAGTAACAGTCTGATCTCTCTTTCTTTTCCCTACATATCCCCTTTTTCTTCTTGACAAAACCTCCATCATCACCATGGCCTGTTCTCGCTGGTCGCTGTCTCTCCGGAGCTGCTGGATATACCTGTAGACTAACAACAGAGAGAACAGACATACAAGGATTAATACAAAATTTGCAATAGTGGAATTTCCAGTGGTTTTAACCCAAGTGACGGGGTTAAGATTTGTGAGGCTATCAACAGCTTTTACCATTGCTGCAGTTTCTGGCACCAGATTTAACTGGACTTTTGATGCGTTAAAAATTTGTTCTTTTGATTTTGAAATACCTAAAGTAAGATTATCTTCTCTTCCTTGTAGATGGCGTCTAACCACTTCCCAGTGATCTTCAGGTTCATTATAGTCTCGAGGTGTAATACAAAAATCTAGTGTATTCCAGTCACACTGTAACTGAAAAAGATATTCCAAGCTCATGAGCCTATCTCCCATCGAAATGACAGTTTGTCTAAGATCATTAATTTGGCTTGCCAATTTTTGATCTATTTGGATCTGAGAATTCCACAATTTTGAGGAATTCTTTTCCTAATTATTCACATATTTTGCAGTTTGAATAGAGGAGTGTAAAGCAATTCCAGCAGCCGCAGCAGTAGCTGTGACTGCAATAAGACCCATAATCACTGCAATCAAAGTAAAAATGAGTCTTTTGGATCTAGTTAGAACTCCTTTTAATAATTCTGTTAAAATATGGATGGATGGGGAAGCCTCCCACGGTCGGTTCATGGACACAGGGATCCACGCACCCTCTCTTGCCCTCACTGGCAAAATATGGTGCTGCCAATCAAAAGTTGAGTCAATGCAAGTAAACAATCTACAATTTTCACAAGTTATAGTTTGGGAATCTGGTTTAATAACTATGTTTCCTACAACTAGCATATAAGGGGGTTTTATACAACTTTGTAAGGGAATTGTCAGATTGGAATTTAGGTTAGTATAATATGGCTTATGATTTCTTGTTTCCATAACTTGATTTCCAGACCAAATTCTAATGTGGTGCGAGGCCACAGTAAGCTTCCATAATTCTGGATGATCAGGACCAGTAACAGGACTAACTAACTTTGGTCAAGGTGATGAAATTCCCTTTTCACCCCATTTCCATGGATAGGGTGATTCTAACTTTCTATAAACCTGGTCTAGCCTTTTAGTTAAATTACTATCATAGGCCGGATTAGAGGGCCAGACAGATGGGACCTGTGAACATGAGTAAGTCTGGCCTGTACAATCATAATATAATTGGCCTCGAGGGGCCCAGTCTATAATAATTCTAAATTTATTGTTTTGTAATACCACCGCAGTATCAGCCACACATTCTTCCCAAACTAACACTTCTGGGTCTTCTGATTCTTTGGGACTTTTCTTTGGGGCATGGTTTTCCCTTAGGCCTAAATTTTAATGATCTTTGATAAGAAGAGTGCTGTAAATTATTTATTTGTGACCCGAGTGACATTCCACTTACCATGTGATAAGTAAATTTACTGGTGGCACTGACAGTAGGTACTTCAACCAACCAATTTTAGGCTGTAGGCATTAAGCATCCTGGTGCTTTCTCCAGGCAAATAGGAGGACAGTGATACCCAATGGAAATGTTTAACATCATTCCTTCTTCTTCAGGTTGGGCAGGGCCACAGTCATCTGTGGGGCCTGGTACCCATGCACTATTATTAACATATACTTCAATAGGATTATCTATCCAAGTGACTGCCGGAATTAAGGGTGGGAAAGGCACATAGGCCCAGTAAGTATAATTAGCTGCAGCTGCTCCTGCAGACATAGGGAGACTTATCACTGTTGATACAATCATTAAAGCTGCAAGTAGCATATTCTCTGGAGTTTGTGTTACCCTTGTGTTCTTCAGGCTTTTTTCAGCTAACCGTGTCAGGTTCTTTAGTTGGGCCCAGGTCGGCGGCTCCGCTTCCTTGGTGGATAGCAACTTCTTCTGTAAGTTGTAGGTATCCAAACTGGAAGCTGATTTTTCTGCTGGTGAAACACAAGCCAAACCTCTCCCCCATATTATCACCTTACCTATTTCTTATGTCTTATTTTTTATGTCTTTCCACCAAATCAGTTTTCCCTCATGTGGGCTGTTCTTTTTACCTGTAAAAATGTTGTTCTGCAGAAGTAGTGGTCTGATTTCTATAAATGTTTAAAAAATTTAAAGTATAGAGTGCTAGATTAAGTTTCATCTGGGGAGTGTTATACTCTTTACTCTCTTTTTCCTTTTTTTGTTTAACCAATTGAGCTTTGAGTGTTCTATTAGTTCTTTCAATTATGGTCTATCCTTGGGAATTATAAGAGATTCCTGTTGTATATCTAATTTTTCACTGATTTAATAATTTTTGAAATGCTTTACTGCAGTATCCTGGCCCATTATCTGTTTTAATTTTTTCTGGAACTCCCATGACAGCAAAACAAGATAACAAATGTTTTTTAACATGGGAAGTATCTTTTTCTGTCTGGCAGGTTGTCCACATGAAATGTGAATAAGTATCAACCGTCACATGGACAAATGACAATTTTCCAAATGAAGGTACATGTGTGACATCCATTTGCCATAACGCATTAGGACATAGACCTCTGGGATTAACTCCTGCCACCTGACTGGGCATGTGTAGGACTTGACACTGACTACAATGTTGTACAATATTTTTTGCCTGTTTACATGTGATATCCAATGTATTTTTTAGTCCTGTTGCATTTACATGAGTCAGGGCATGAAGTTCTTGTGTTTCCATGAAGGCAGATGATAGTAGCAAGTCAGCTTATTCATTTGCCTTAGTTAAAGGCCCTGGTAAATTAGTATGTGCTCGAATATGAGTGATATAAAATGGGAAATTTCTTTTTCTTGGAGTTTGTTGTAACTAATTAAACAGCTGATTTAACTGATCATCCATAGTATATTTGATTAGGGCTGTCTCAACATCCTTTGTAGCCTGTACTACATATGCAGAATCTGAAACAGTGTTAATAGGCTGATTAAAATCTTGTAACACTGAAATGACAGCAACCAACTCTGCTCTTTGAGCTGAGTGATACTGAGTTTCAATGACTCGTTCTTTTGGCCCAGTGTAAGCTGCTTTTTCATTGCTGGAACCATCAGTAAACACCGTCAGAGCATTTTCTAAAGGTTTAAGTCTGGTAATTTTAGGTAAAATCCAAGTAGTTAATTTTAAAAACTGGATGATTTTTGTTTTTGGGTAATGATTATCAATAATTCCCACAAAATCAGCAAGACCAATCTGCCATGCAGCAGAATTGATAAAGGCTTGTGTCTAACCTGTTCTTTGTTTAAAGGAACAATGATTTTATCTGGGTCACTTCCACACAGTTTTACTGTTCATAGTCTTGCCTGACCAATTAATGTAGCCATTTGATCTAAATACAATGTGAAAGTCTTAATTATACTGTGAGGAAGGAATGACCACTCCACAAGATCTATATTTTGAACAATAATGCTTGTTGGAGAATGTAGAGTAGCAAAAATCAAAAGTTGAAGTGGGGCTAAATGATCTACTCTATTTACTTGTGCTGACCGAATTTTTTCTTCGGCTAATTCAATTTCTTTAGTTGTCTCTGGATTTAATGTTCTTTTGCTATTCAAGTCTGGATCACCTCTCAAGACAGAGAACAAATTTGACATGGCATAAGTAGGGATGCCTAGAGTTGGCCAAATCCAGTTAATATCTCCTAGCAATTTTTGAAAGTCATTTAATGTTCTTAATGTGTCTTTTCTTATTTCTACTTTTTGTGGTTTAATTTTTCTTTCCTCTACCTACATTCCCAAATACTGAAAAGGAGTGGATGTCTGAATCTTATCACATGCTATTGTCAGGCCTGCGTTTGCAACCTCTATCTGCAGAAATGTGTAACAGTCAATTAATTTGTCTCTTGTTTTTGCAGCACACAAAATATCAACGTCATGAATGATATAACAGTCTGAACACTTGTCTCTAACTGGTTGAAGAACCTGAGCTACAAAAGTCTGACAAATAGTTGGACTACTAAGCATTCCCTGAGACAACACTTTCCACTGAAACCTAGTGGCTCGTTCTTTATTATTTATGGCTGGTATAGTAAAAGCAAATTTTTCACAATCCTGCTCAGCCAGAGGAATGGTAAAAAAGCAGTCCTTTAAATCAGTTATAATTAAAGGCCAATCTTTGGGGATCATGGCCAGAGAGAGCAGCCGGGGTTGGAGAGGCCCCATAGGTTGAATGACCACATTAATGACTCCCAAGTCAGTTAGCATGCGCCATCTGCCTGATTTTTTCTGAATAACAAACACAGGAGAATTCTAAAGACAGAAAGTGGATGAATGAAACATGTCCTTTTTAAAATAGTTTTTTAACTATTTTATGTAGCGCCCCCAACTTTTCTTAGGGAGCGGCCACTGTTTGACCCATACAGTACACTGCAGGGCGAGTCTGAACTGCTCCTTCACCATAGTGAACTGTAGGTTGGAAAATAATGAGTGCCATGAGCCAAGTCGCAGCAAGCCTAGTTTCAGGCTCCCTCCTCCAGCCCTCACTCGGCTGAGGAGGAGGTGGCCATAATGGTTTTAGACCCAATGGCCCTGATGTTTCTGGACTTTTTCCTTTTAATTTTAATTCAGGATATATTCAGGATATATTACCTCCTGTAATTGATTGTAGTCAACATATTGCATTGACCAAGCCATTACTAGCTGTGCTACATTTTTACAATGTGAATTTTCCATTCCTTTTTTGAACTCTGTCCCTGCCTCTTCTTCACAATCTATTACACAGCTTTCAGGGGCATCAGAAACTGAAACACTATCTTCTATTTGAAACAGTTCTAAAGTTGCTTTAATAATGGCCCAATCATTCCATACTGTAAGTGGGATGATTTTACCTTCTCTACTTGCTTGTTTTAATTCCTTGCCAATTTTTTTCCCAATCTTTTAAATCTAAAGTTCCCTGTTCTGGAAACCAAGGGCAGAATTGTTCTATTGTTTGAAATAGCATAATTAGATTTTCTGTAGAAGCTTTAACTCCCCTTCTTAAGAGAATTTTAATGAAGCTGAGATAAGAAGAATATTTACTTTCAGTTTGCCCCATTGTTACCCTGGATTCCTCCAAGCACACAAGCTTACTGTAAGGCTGACCGTGGACATACTCGGGAATCTCTTTTCGGCTGTCCTCAATGCTCACGTTCTTAGCATACCTTCACCCTAGAGAAAGGCCCCACGTTGGGTGCCAGATGAAGGTGTGTCTTGCCCCTCGACACCTGTGGAATATCTTGTTAGGTGTGACGAGAGACCGAGAAAAGAAATAAGACACAGAGATGAAGTATAGAGAAACAACAGTGGGCCCAGGAGACCGGCACTCATCATACCAAGGACCTGCACTGGCACTGGTCTCTGAGTTCCCTCAGTTTTTATTGATTATTATTTTCCTTATCTCAGCAAGAGGAATGTGGTAGGAGAGCAGGGTGATAATAGGGAGAAGGTCAGCAAGAAAACATGTGAGCAAAGGAATCTGTGTCACAATTAAGTTCAAGGGGAGGTACTATGCCTGGATGTGCACATGGGCCAGATTTATGTTTCTCTCTGCCCAAACATCTCAGTGGAGTAAAGAATAACAAAGCAGCATTGCTGCCAACATGTCTTGCCTCCCGCCATAGGGCAGTTTTTCTCCTACCTCAGAATTGAACAAATGTACAATCAGGTTTTATACTGAGACATTCAGTTCCCAGGGGCAGGTAGGAGACAGTGGCCTTCCTCCATCTCAACTGCAAGAGGTTTTCCTCTTTCACTAATCCACCTCAGCACAGACCCTTTATGGGTGTCGGTCTGGGGGATGGTCAGGTCTTTCTCATCCCACGAGACCATACTTCAGACTATCACATGGGGAGAAACCTTGGACAATACCCAGCTTTCCAAGGCAGAGGTCCCTGCGAGTTTTCGCAGTGCATTGTGCCCCTGGTCTATTGAGACTAGAGAATGGCGATGACTTTTACCAAGCATACTGCTTGTAAACATTTTGTTAACAAGGCACGTCCTGCACAGCCCATGTTGATTCCATACAACAT
>NW_022321141.1:0-6320 GCF_002776525.5 Piliocolobus tephrosceles | reverse complement strand
ATGTTGTATGGAATCAACATGGGCTGTGCAGGACGTGCCTTGTTAACAAAATGTTTACAAGCAGTATGCTTGGTAAAAGTCATCGCCATTCTCTAGTCTCAATAGACCAGGGGCACAATGCACTGCGAAAACTCGCAGGGACCTCTGCCTTGGAAAGCTGGGTATTGTCCAAGGTTTCTCCCCATGTGATAGTCTGAAGTATGGTCTCGTGGGATGAGAAAGACCTGACCATCCCCCAGACCGACACCCATAAAGGGTCTGTGCTGAGGTGGATTAGTGAAAGAGGAAAACCTCTTGCAGTTGAGATGGAGGAAGGCCACTGTCTCCTACCTGCCCCTGGGAACTGAATGTCTCAGTATAAAACCTGATTGTACATTTGTTCAATTCTGAGGTAGGAGAAAAACTGCCCTATGGCGGGAGGCAAGACATGTTGGCAGCAATGCTGCTTTGTTATTCTTTACTCCACTGAGATGTTTGGGCAGAGAGAAACATAAATCTGGCCCATGTGCACATCCAGGCATAGTACCTCCCCTTGAACTTAATTGTGACACAGATTCCTTTGCTCACATGTTTTCTTGCTGACCTTCTCCCTATTATCACCCTGCTCTCCTACCACATTCCTCTTGCTGAGATAAGGAAAATAATAATCAATAAAAACTGAGGGAACTCAGAGACCAGTGCCAGTGCAGGTCCTTGGTATGATGAGTGCCGGTCTCCTGGGCCCACTGTTGTTTCTCTATACTTCATCTCTGTGTCTTATTTCTTTTCTCGGTCTCTCGTCACACCTAACAAGATATTCCACAGGTGTCGAGGGGCAAGACACACCTTCATCTGGCACCCAACGTGGGGCCTTTCTCTAGGGTGAAGGTATGCTAAGAACGTGAGCATTGAGGACAGCCGAAAAGAGATTCCCGAGTATGTCCACGGTCAGCCTTACAGTAAGCTTGTGTGCTTGGAGGAATCCAGGGTAACAATGGGGCAAACTGAAAGTAAATATTCTTCTTATCTCAGCTTCATTAAAATTCTCTTAAGAAGGGGAGTTAAAGCTTCTACAGAAAATCTAATTATGCTATTTCAAACAATAGAACAATTCTGCCCTTGGTTTCCAGAACAGGGAACTTTAGATTTAAAAGATTGGGAAAAAAATTGGCAAGGAATTAAAACAAGCAAGTAGAGAAGGTAAAATCATCCCACTTACAGTATGGAATGATTGGGCCATTATTAAAGCAACTTTAGAACTGTTTCAAATAGAAGATAGTGTTTCAGTTTCTGATGCCCCTGAAAGCTGTGTAATAGATTGTGAAGAAGAGGCAGGGACAGAGTTCAAAAAAGGAATGGAAAATTCACATTGTAAAAATGTAGCACAGCTAGTAATGGCTTGGTCAATGCAATATGTTGACTACAATCAATTACAGGAGGTAATATATCCTGAATATATCCTGAATTAAAATTAAAAGGAAAAAGTCCAGAAACATCAGGGCCATTGGGTCTAAAACCATTATGGCCACCTCCTCCTCAGCCGAGTGAGGGCTGGAGGAGGGAGCCTGAAACTAGGCTTGCTGCGACTTGGCTCATGGCACTCATTATTTTCCAACCTACAGTTCACTATGGTGAAGGAGCAGTTCAGACTCGCCCTGCAGTGTACTGTATGGGTCAAACAGTGGCCGCTCCCTAAGAAAAGTTGGGGGCGCTACATAAAATAGTTAAAAAACTATTTTAAAAAGGACATGTTTCATTCATCCACTTTCTGTCTTTAGAATTCTCCTGTGTTTGTTATTCAGAAAAAATCAGGCAGATGGCGCATGCTAACTGACTTGGGAGTCATTAATGTGGTCATTCAACCTATGGGGCCTCTCCAACCCCGGCTGCTCTCTCTGGCCATGATCCCCAAAGATTGGCCTTTAATTATAACTGATTTAAAGGACTGCTTTTTTACCATTCCTCTGGCTGAGCAGGATTGTGAAAAATTTGCTTTTACTATACCAGCCATAAATAATAAAGAACGAGCCACTAGGTTTCAGTGGAAAGTGTTGTCTCAGGGAATGCTTAGTAGTCCAACTATTTGTCAGACTTTTGTAGCTCAGGTTCTTCAACCAGTTAGAGACAAGTGTTCAGACTGTTATATCATTCATGACGTTGATATTTTGTGTGCTGCAAAAACAAGAGACAAATTAATTGACTGTTACACATTTCTGCAGATAGAGGTTGCAAACGCAGGCCTGACAATAGCATGTGATAAGATTCAGACATCCACTCCTTTTCAGTATTTGGGAATGTAGGTAGAGGAAAGAAAAATTAAACCACAAAAAGTAGAAATAAGAAAAGACACATTAAGAACATTAAATGACTTTCAAAAATTGCTAGGAGATATTAACTGGATTTGGCCAACTCTAGGCATCCCTACTTATGCCATGTCAAATTTGTTCTCTGTCTTGAGAGGTGATCCAGACTTGAATAGCAAAAGAACATTAAATCCAGAGACAACTAAAGAAATTGAATTAGCCGAAGAAAAAATTCGGTCAGCACAAGTAAATAGAGTAGATCATTTAGCCCCACTTCAACTTTTGATTTTTGCTACTCTACATTCTCCAACAAGCATTATTGTTCAAAATATAGATCTTGTGGAGTGGTCATTCCTTCCTCACAGTATAATTAAGACTTTCACATTGTATTTAGATCAAATGGCTACATTAATTGGTCAGGCAAGACTATGAACAGTAAAACTGTGTGGAAGTGACCCAGATAAAATCATTGTTCCTTTAAACAAAGAACAGGTTAGACACAAGCCTTTATCAATTCTGCTGCATGGCAGATTGGTCTTGCTGATTTTGTGGGAATTATTGATAATCATTACCCAAAAACAAAAATCATCCAGTTTTTAAAATTAACTACTTGGATTTTACCTAAAATTACCAGACTTAAACCTTTAGAAAATGCTCTGACGGTGTTTACTGATGGTTCCAGCAATGAAAAAGCAGCTTACACTGGGCCAAAAGAACGAGTCATTGAAACTCAGTATCACTCAGCTCAAAGAGCAGAGTTGGTTGCTGTCATTTCAGTGTTACAAGATTTTAATCAGCCTATTAACACTGTTTCAGATTCTGCATATGTAGTACAGGCTACAAAGGATGTTGAGACAGCCCTAATCAAATATACTATGGATGATCAGTTAAATCAGCTGTTTAATTAGTTACAACAAACTCCAAGAAAAAGAAATTTCCCATTTTATATCACTCATATTCGAGCACATACTAATTTACCAGGGCCTTTAACTAAGGCAAATGAATAAGCTGACTTGCTACTATCATCTGCCTTCATGGAAACACAAGAACTTCATGCCCTGACTCATGTAAATGCAACAGGACTAAAAAATACATTGGATATCACATGTAAACAGGCAAAAAATATTGTACAACATTGTAGTCAGTGTCAAGTCCTACACATGCCCAGTCAGGTGGCAGGAGTTAATCCCAGAGGTCTATGTCCTAATGCGTTATGGCAAATGGATGTCACACATGTACCTTCATTTGGAAAATTGTCATTTGTCCATGTGACGGTTGATACTTATTCACATTTCATGTGGACAACCTGCCAGACAGAAAAAGATACTTCCCATGTTAAAAAACATTTGTTATCTTGTTTTGCTGTCATGGGAGTTCCAGAAAAAATTAAAACAGATAATGGGCCAGGATACTGCAGTAAAGCATTTCAAAAATTATTAAATCAGTGAAAAATTAGATATACAACAGGAATCTCTTATAATTCCCAAGGATAGACCATAATTGAAAGAACTAATAGAACACTCAAAGCTCAATTGGTTAAACAAAAAAAGGAAAAAGAGAGTAAAGAGTATAACACTCCCCAGATGAAACTTAATCTAGCACTCTATACTTTAAATTTTTTAAACATTTATAGAAATCAGACCACTACTTCTGCAGAACAACATTTTTACAGGTAAAAAGAACAGCCCACATGAGGGAAAACTGATTTGGTGGAAAGACATAAAAAATAAGACATAAGAAATAGGTAAGGTGATAATATGGGGGAGAGGTTTGGCTTGTGTTTCACCAGCAGAAAAATCAGCTTCCAGTTTGGATACCTACAACTTACAGAAGAAGTTGCTATCCACCAAGGAAGCGGAGCCGCCGACCTGGGCCCAACTAAAGAACCTGACACGGTTAGCTGAAAAAAGCCTGAAGAACACAAGGGTAACACAAACTCCAGAGAATATGCTACTTGCAGCTTTAATGATTGTATCAACAGTGATAAGTCTCCCTATGTCTGCAGGAGCAGCTGCAGCTAATTATACTTACTGGGCCTATGTGCCTTTCCCACCCTTAATTCCGGCAGTCACTTGGATAGATAATCCTATTGAAGTATATGTTAATAATAGTGCATGGGTACCAGGCCCCACAGATGACTGTGGCCCTGCCCAACCTGAAGAAGAAGGAATGATGTTAAACATTTCCATTGGGTATCACTGTCCTCCTATTTGCCTGGAGAAAGCACCAGGATGCTTAATGCCTACAGCCTAAAATTGGTTGGTTGAAGTACCTACTGTCAGTGCCACCAGTAAATTTACTTATCACATGGTAAGTGGAATGTCACTCGGGTCACAAATAAATAATTTACAGCACTCTTCTTATCAAAGATCATTAAAATTTAGGCCTAAGGGAAAACCATGCCCCAAAGAAAAGTCCCAAAGAATCAGAAGACCCAGAAGTGTTAGTTTGGGAAGAATGTGTGGCTGATACTGCGGTGGTATTACAAAACAATAAATTTAGAATTATTATAGACTGGGCCCCTCGAGGCCAATTATATTATGATTGTACAGGCCAGACTTACTCATGTTCACAGGTCCCATCTGTCTGGCCCTCTAATCCGGCCTATGATAGTAATTTAACTAAAAGGCTAGACCAGGTTTATAGAAAGTTAGAATCACCCTATCCATGGAAATGGGGTGAAAAGGGAATTTCATCACCTTGACCAAAGTTAGTTAGTCCTGTTACTGGTCCTGATCATCCAGAATTATGGAAGCTTACTGTGGCCTCGCACCACATTAGAATTTGGTCTGGAAATCAAGTTATGGAAACAAGAAATCATAAGCCATATTATACTAACCTAAATTCCAATCTGACAATTCCCTTACAAAGTTGTATAAAACCCCCTTATATGCTAGTTGTAGGAAACATAGTTATTAAACCAGATTCCCAAACTATAACTTGTGAAAATTGTAGATTGTTTACTTGCATTGACTCAACTTTTGATTGGCAGCACCATATTTTGCCAGTGAGGGCAAGAGAGGGTGCGTGGATCCCTGTGTCCATGAACCGACCGTGGGAGGCTTCCCCATCCATCCATATTTTAACAGAATTATTAAAAGGAGTTCTAACTAGATCCAAAAGACTCATTTTTACTTTGATTGCAGTGATTATGGGTCTTATTGCAGTCACAGCTACTGCTGCGGCTGCTGGAATTGCTTTACACTCCTCTATTCAAACTGCAAAATATGTGAATAATTAGGAAAAGAATTCCTCAAAATTGTGGAATTCTCAGATCCAAATAGATCAAAAATTGGCAAGCCAAATTAATGATCTTAGACAAACTGTCATTTCGATGGGAGATAGGCTCATGAGCTTGGAATATCTTTTTCAGTTACAGTGTGACTGGAATACACTAGATTTTTGTATTACACCTCGAGACTATAATGAACCTGAAGATCACTGGGAAGTGGTTAGACGCCATCTACAAGGAAGAGAAGATAATCTTACTTTAGGTATTTCAAAATCAAAAGAACAAATTTTTAACGCATCAAAAGTCCAGTTAAATCTGGTGCCAGAAACTGCAGCAATGGTAAAAGCTGTTGATAGCCTCACAAATCTTAACCCCGTCACTTGGGTTAAAACCACTGGAAATTCCACTATTGCAAATTTTGTATTAATCCTTGTATGTCTGTTCTCTCTGTTGTTAGTCTACAGGTATATCCAGCAGCTCCGGAGAGACAGCGACCAGCGAGAACAGGCCATGGTGATGATGGAGGTTTTGTCAAGAAGAAAAAGGGGATATGTAGGGAAAAGAAAGAGAGATCAGACTGTTACTGTGTCTATGTAGAAAGGGAAGACATAAGAAATTCCATTTTGATCTGTACCTTAAACAATTGCTTTGCTGAGATGTTGTTAATTTGTGACTTTGCCCCAGCCACTCTGCCCCAACCTTGAGCTCACAAAAACATGTGTTGTATGGAATCAAGGTTTAAGAGATTCCATACAACACATGTTGTATGGAATCAACATGGGCTGTGCAGGACGTGCCTTGTTAAC
>NW_022321140.1:0-1960 GCF_002776525.5 Piliocolobus tephrosceles | reverse complement strand
AGATGAGCTAATTATTCATAAGAAACTTAGGACAATGCTAGACAAAGGACCTCAGTGCCTGCCTGGTGCTGTGTGAGAAGCTGCTGTGCCCATCAGGGACACAGGTGGGCTGGATGTCAGCGTCCACTGCCCATAACACATCCCTTTCTTCACTTGGGGCTGTTTGTCTGAGATGTGAGTCAAATCTACCCTCAGATGGCTTCATAAATATGAAATTGACAGGGTGGCCTGGTGCAGTCACTGCTCATGCCTATAATTCCAGCACTTTGGGAGGCTGAGGTGTGTGGATCACTTGAGGCCAGGAGTTCGAGACCAGCCTGGCCAATATGGTGAAACCCCATCTCTATTAGAAAGAAAATACAAAAATTAGCCTGGCGCACTGGCACATGGCTGTAATCCTAGCTATTTGAGAGGCTGAAGCAAGAGAATTGCTTGAACCAGCGAGGTGGAGGTTGCAGTGAGCTGAGATTGCACCATTGCACTCCAGGATGGGTGACAGAATGAGACTCTGTCTCAAAATAATAATAATAATAATTAATTAATTAAATAAAAATAAAATAAACAGTGCACCAAAGCTACGAGTTCCCAAGGGTCTCTGAAGACCTGGTCAACCTTGGGGAGGTGGCCCACAACAGAGGGGTTCCATCTCCAGCCGTCACCACTCTGCATCAGGTAAGGTGCCGAGTTCAGGCCAGCCAGGATGCATCCTAAAGGAAGGTCCATGTTAGGACACAGCCACCAGCCAGTCTAGCTGCCCAGCCCTAAGGCAAAGGCCCACTCTGAGCTGCAGTTTGATTTTCTGGTGTTTAACTAATGTCCTCTTCTTTTAGAGCTTGGCTTCCTCTGCTGCTGTCCACCAGCTCCCTCCCCTCTCCCCTAGGCCTGCCCCAAGCATCCCTGGCCCAGGGCTGAGCCTGACTGGCCGAGCAGCATCCCACTGTCTTGGGCACTGTGATTGGTGGAGGAATCCAGGCCTGAGCCAATCAGCGCAGGCATTACTCTGGGCCCCAGAGTTGCAGCTCCAGTGGCTTGGAGGTGGGCGTGTGACCTAGTTTGAGACAGCGAGATGTGAACGGTTCCTTGCTCTTAAGAGTGAGCCAAGGAAAGAAACACCTTCCCTGTCTCTGGACATCTGGGCATGCGGGTTTGAGGCCGGGTACAGCTGCCACCATTTTGCCACCATGAAGGAAGCCAGACTGAGGATGAAGCTGACACAGTTAATTTGGGAAGTCAGAGAATCACTGAGAGATGGGGCCACAGCCCCTGGATGAAGCCAGTCCTGAAGCCCACCCTGACCCTCGGCATGGAATTTATGTGAGAACAAACTTCCCTGTGGTTTGGCATCTTAGTGGAGGTGGTTTTCTTTGAGCTTAGGTGAGCAAGGGCTGAGGGTCTATTCAAGGAAACCTCCCTGCAAACTCCCTTTCTGGCAAACTCACCTACTCTGAGACTAGTCCAGTGTGACTGAGGATCAGTATTGCACATTGATGTCACAGGGTGAGTTGTCTGGATTAACAGGCATGTCAAAGGCACCTGCAGCCTTGACTCTGCCTGTCCTGGATCCCTTTCCAAGTGACCCCCCAAAGACCCTAAGTGGAAGGAGAAATGGGCTTTGAGACCAGAGAAGAAGATAGCAAAACCATAGGCATACCTCCAAGGCCAGGACACCACTCTCTGGTGAGATCAGCTCCCTCATTACAGAGAGAGTGCCCAGATTCACTGCTCCACAATCCCAATGGCTGTGCTTATCCTTAGAGAGGCAGGAGGGCTCAGAGGTTCAGAGTGCTGGGGTACCCAGCTCTGCTGCTTGTTCGTTGTCTGACCTTGGGCAAATTACTGAAGGTCTCTGTAGTTCGGTTTCCTCATCTGTAAAATGGGAGTGGTATCGCCCTCCTAGGGTTGCTGTGAGGATCAGATGAGCTAATTATTCATAAGAAACTTAGGACAATGCTAGACAAAG
>NW_022321139.1:0-1960 GCF_002776525.5 Piliocolobus tephrosceles | reverse complement strand
CTTTGTCTAGCATTGTCCTAAGTTTCTTATGAATAATTAGCTCATCTGATCCTCACAGCAACCCTAGGAGGGCGATACCACTCCCATTTTACAGATGAGGAAACCGAACTACAGAGACCTTCAGTAATTTGCCCAAGGTCAGACAACGAACAAGCAGCAGAGCTGGGTACCCCAGCACTCTGAACCTCTGAGCCCTCCTGCCTCTCTAAGGATAAGCACAGCCATTGGGATTGTGGAGCAGTGAATCTGGGCACTCTCTCTGTAATGAGGGAGCTGATCTCACCAGAGAGTGGTGTCCTGGCCTTGGAGGTATGCCTATGGTTTTGCTATCTTCTTCTCTGGTCTCAAAGCCCATTTCTCCTTCCACTTAGGGTCTTTGGGGGGTCACTTGGAAAGGGATCCAGGACAGGCAGAGTCAAGGCTGCAGGTGCCTTTGACATGCCTGTTAATCCAGACAACTCACCCTGTGACATCAATGTGCAATACTGATCCTCAGTCACACTGGACTAGTCTCAGAGTAGGTGAGTTTGCCAGAAAGGGAGTTTGCAGGGAGGTTTCCTTGAATAGACCCTCAGCCCTTGCTCACCTAAGCTCAAAGAAAACCACCTCCACTAAGATGCCAAACCACAGGGAAGTTTGTTCTCACATAAATTCCATGCCGAGGGTCAGGGTGGGCTTCAGGACTGGCTTCATCCAGGGGCTGTGGCCCCATCTCTCAGTGATTCTCTGACTTCCCAAATTAACTGTGTCAGCTTCATCCTCAGTCTGGCTTCCTTCATGGTGGCAAAATGGTGGCAGCTGTACCCGGCCTCAAACCCGCATGCCCAGATGTCCAGAGACAGGGAAGGTGTTTCTTTCCTTGGCTCACTCTTAAGAGCAAGGAACCGTTCACATCTCGCTGTCTCAAACTAGGTCACACGCCCACCTCCAAGCCACTGGAGCTGCAACTCTGGGGCCCAGAGTAATGCCTGCGCTGATTGGCTCAGGCCTGGATTCCTCCACCAATCACAGTGCCCAAGACAGTGGGATGCTGCTCGGCCAGTCAGGCTCAGCCCTGGGCCAGGGATGCTTGGGGCAGGCCTAGGGGAGAGGGGAGGGAGCTGGTGGACAGCAGCAGAGGAAGCCAAGCTCTAAAAGAAGAGGACATTAGTTAAACACCAGAAAATCAAACTGCAGCTCAGAGTGGGCCTTTGCCTTAGGGCTGGGCAGCTAGACTGGCTGGTGGCTGTGTCCTAACATGGACCTTCCTTTAGGATGCATCCTGGCTGGCCTGAACTCGGCACCTTACCTGATGCAGAGTGGTGACGGCTGGAGATGGAACCCCTCTGTTGTGGGCCACCTCCCCAAGGTTGACCAGGTCTTCAGAGACCCTTGGGAACTCGTAGCTTTGGTGCACTGTTTATTTTATTTTTATTTAATTAATTAATTATTATTATTATTATTTTGAGACAGAGTCTCATTCTGTCACCCATCCTGGAGTGCAATGGTGCAATCTCAGCTCACTGCAACCTCCACCTCGCTGGTTCAAGCAATTCTCTTGCTTCAGCCTCTCAAATAGCTAGGATTACAGCCATGTGCCAGTGCGCCAGGCTAATTTTTGTATTTTCTTTCTAATAGAGATGGGGTTTCACCATATTGGCCAGGCTGGTCTCGAACTCCTGGCCTCAAGTGATCCACACACCTCAGCCTCCCAAAGTGCTGGAATTATAGGCATGAGCAGTGACTGCACCAGGCCACCCTGTCAATTTCATATTTATGAAGCCATCTGAGGGTAGATTTGACTCACATCTCAGACAAACAGCCCCAAGTGAAGAAAGGGATGTGTTATGGGCAGTGGACGCTGACATCCAGCCCACCTGTGTCCCTGATGGGCACAGCAGCTTCTCACACAGCACCAGGCAGGCACTGAGGTCCTTTGTCTAGCATTGTCCTAAGTTTCTTATGAATAATTAGCTCATCT
>NW_022321138.1:0-2653 GCF_002776525.5 Piliocolobus tephrosceles | reverse complement strand
GAAGGTGTAACTCTGTGAGATGAATGCACACATCACAAAGCAGTTTCTCACAAAGCTTCTTTCTAGTTTTTCTCAGATGATATTTGCTTTTTCACTGTGGACCTCAAAGCACTACCAAATATGTTTTCATAGATTGTAAGAAAAGAGTGTTGCCAAGCTGTGAATTCTTCTCACACTTGTAAACATTTCTTTTCATTAGACAGTTTGGCAACACTGTTTTCTCACAATCTGCAAAGACATATTTGGTAGCTCTTTGAGGCCAAAAGCTCACAAAAATCCCTTCACAGAATGGACAAAAACATTGTTCTGAAACTGCTGAATCCAAAGGAAGGTGTAACTGTGAGATTAATGCACACATCACAAAGCAGTTTCTCAGAAAGCTTATTTCTGGTTTTTATCACAGGATATTTCCTTTTTCATGGTGGACCTCGACACGCCACCAAATATCACTTCAGAGAACATAAGAAAATGCCATTTCCAAACTGGTGAATGGAAAGAAATGTTTAACTCCATGAGACGAATGTACAAATCACAAGGTGATTTTTCAGATAACTTCCTTCCAGTTTCTATTCTGGGATATTTGTTCTTTCGCCCCTGGACTCCAGGAGCAACAAATAGCTTCATTCTATTATTTATCTGAAGATATTTCCTTTTTTACAGCAGGCCTCAACGCACTACTGAATATCTCTAGGCAGAGTGTAAGAAAACGCTGCTTCCAAACTGCTGAATGAAAGGAAAGGTTTACATCTGTGAGAAATATTCACACATCAGAGTTCAGTTTGTCAGTTTTTGTCCTAGCATACTGGATTTTTCCCCATTGACTTCAAAGAGCTACAAAAGGTCCTTTTGCAGAATGGACAAAAACATTGTTCTGAAACTGCTGAATCCAACAGAAGGTAAAACTCTGTGAAATGAATGCCCAAATCACAAAGCAGTTTCTCAGAAAGCTTCTTTCAAGTTTTTCTCAGATGATATTTACTTTTTCACCATGGGCCGCAAAACGCTACCAAATATATCTTTGCAGATTGTAAGAAAATAGTTTTGCCAAACTGTCAAATAAAAAGAAAGGTTTACACCTGTGAAAAGAATTCACACATCTGAGTTCAGTTTGTCAGATAACTTCCTTCTGGTTCTTGTCCTAGGATATTCACCTTTTCTCCATTGGCCTCAAACAGTTCCCAAAAGTCCCTTCACAGAATGGACAAAAACATTGTTCTGAAATTGCTGAATCCAAATGAAGGTGTAACTCTGTGAGGTGAATACACACATCACAAAGCAGTTTCTCAGAATGCTTCTCTCTGGTTTTTATCACAAGCTATTTCCTTTGTCAAGGTGGGCCTTGATGTGCTACAAAATATCACTTCAGAGAACACAACAAAACGCTGTTTCCAAACCGGTGAATGAAAAGAGATGTTTAACTCTGTGAGACGATTGTACAAATCACAAGTAGATTTTTCAGGTAACTTCCTTCCAGTTTCGATTCTGGGATATTCACTCTTCCATCCCTGGACTCCAGGAGCACCAAAATGTCCCTTGGCAGAACGGACAAAAACAGGATAACCAAACTGCTGAATCCAAAGAGACGTTTAACTGTTAGGTGAATGTACACATCATGAAAGAGTTTCACAGAAAGCTTTTTTCTACTCTTTATCTGAAGACATTTCCTTTTTCACAGGAGGCCTCAATGTGCTACCGAATATCTCTTCGCAGATTGTAAGAAAACAATGTTTCCAAACTGCTGAATGAAAAGGAAAATTGCACCTGTGAGTAGATTTCACACATCAGACTTTGGTGTGTCAGATAACTTCCTTCTAGTTTTTGTCCTAGGATATTTGCTTTTTCTTCTTTGGCCTCAAACAGCTCCCAAAGGTCCCTTTGCAGAATGGACAAAACACTCTTCTGAAACTGCTGAATACAAAGGAAGGTGCAATTCTGTGAGATGAATTAACACATCACAAGCAGTTTCTCAGAAAACTTCTCTGTGGTTTTTACCACAGGATATTTCCTTTTACAAGGTGGGCCTCAACACCCTACAAAATATCACTACGGAGAATACAAGAAAACACTGTTTCCAAACCGGTGGATGAAAAGAAATGTTTAACTCTGTGAAACGAATGTAGAAATCACAAGTCGGTTTGTCAGATAACTTCCTCCCAGTTTCAATTCTGGGATATTCGCCCTTTCCCCCCTGGACTCCAGGAGCAACAAATAGTTCTTAAGCAGGATGGACAAAAGCAGGATTACCAAACTGCTGAATCCAAAGAAACGTTTAACTCTGTGAGATGAACGGACACATCACAAAAGAATTTCTCAAAAAGCTTCTTTCTACTATTTGTCTGAAAGCATTTCCTTTTTTACAGGAGGCCTCAATGTGCTACCGAATATCTCTTGGCAGATTGCAAGAAAATAGTGTTTCTCAACTGTAGAATGAAAAGAAAGGTTTACATATGTAAGAAGAATTCACACATCAGTGTTCGGTTTGTCAAATAACTTCCTTCTAGTTTTTGTCCTAGGATACTGACTTTTTCACCATTGGCCTCAAAGAGCTACAAAAAGTCCTTTCTCAGAATGTACAAAAACTTTGTTCTGAAACTGCTGAATCCAAGGGAAGGTGTAACTCTGTGAGATGAATGCACACATCACAAAGCAGTTT
>NW_022321137.1:0-2653 GCF_002776525.5 Piliocolobus tephrosceles | reverse complement strand
AAACTGCTTTGTGATGTGTGCATTCATCTCACAGAGTTACACCTTCCCTTGGATTCAGCAGTTTCAGAACAAAGTTTTTGTACATTCTGAGAAAGGACTTTTTGTAGCTCTTTGAGGCCAATGGTGAAAAAGTCAGTATCCTAGGACAAAAACTAGAAGGAAGTTATTTGACAAACCGAACACTGATGTGTGAATTCTTCTTACATATGTAAACCTTTCTTTTCATTCTACAGTTGAGAAACACTATTTTCTTGCAATCTGCCAAGAGATATTCGGTAGCACATTGAGGCCTCCTGTAAAAAAGGAAATGCTTTCAGACAAATAGTAGAAAGAAGCTTTTTGAGAAATTCTTTTGTGATGTGTCCGTTCATCTCACAGAGTTAAACGTTTCTTTGGATTCAGCAGTTTGGTAATCCTGCTTTTGTCCATCCTGCTTAAGAACTATTTGTTGCTCCTGGAGTCCAGGGGGGAAAGGGCGAATATCCCAGAATTGAAACTGGGAGGAAGTTATCTGACAAACCGACTTGTGATTTCTACATTCGTTTCACAGAGTTAAACATTTCTTTTCATCCACCGGTTTGGAAACAGTGTTTTCTTGTATTCTCCGTAGTGATATTTTGTAGGGTGTTGAGGCCCACCTTGTAAAAGGAAATATCCTGTGGTAAAAACCACAGAGAAGTTTTCTGAGAAACTGCTTGTGATGTGTTAATTCATCTCACAGAATTGCACCTTCCTTTGTATTCAGCAGTTTCAGAAGAGTGTTTTGTCCATTCTGCAAAGGGACCTTTGGGAGCTGTTTGAGGCCAAAGAAGAAAAAGCAAATATCCTAGGACAAAAACTAGAAGGAAGTTATCTGACACACCAAAGTCTGATGTGTGAAATCTACTCACAGGTGCAATTTTCCTTTTCATTCAGCAGTTTGGAAACATTGTTTTCTTACAATCTGCGAAGAGATATTCGGTAGCACATTGAGGCCTCCTGTGAAAAAGGAAATGTCTTCAGATAAAGAGTAGAAAAAAGCTTTCTGTGAAACTCTTTCATGATGTGTACATTCACCTAACAGTTAAACGTCTCTTTGGATTCAGCAGTTTGGTTATCCTGTTTTTGTCCGTTCTGCCAAGGGACATTTTGGTGCTCCTGGAGTCCAGGGATGGAAGAGTGAATATCCCAGAATCGAAACTGGAAGGAAGTTACCTGAAAAATCTACTTGTGATTTGTACAATCGTCTCACAGAGTTAAACATCTCTTTTCATTCACCGGTTTGGAAACAGCGTTTTGTTGTGTTCTCTGAAGTGATATTTTGTAGCACATCAAGGCCCACCTTGACAAAGGAAATAGCTTGTGATAAAAACCAGAGAGAAGCATTCTGAGAAACTGCTTTGTGATGTGTGTATTCACCTCACAGAGTTACACCTTCATTTGGATTCAGCAATTTCAGAACAATGTTTTTGTCCATTCTGTGAAGGGACTTTTGGGAACTGTTTGAGGCCAATGGAGAAAAGGTGAATATCCTAGGACAAGAACCAGAAGGAAGTTATCTGACAAACTGAACTCAGATGTGTGAATTCTTTTCACAGGTGTAAACCTTTCTTTTTATTTGACAGTTTGGCAAAACTATTTTCTTACAATCTGCAAAGATATATTTGGTAGCGTTTTGCGGCCCATGGTGAAAAAGTAAATATCATCTGAGAAAAACTTGAAAGAAGCTTTCTGAGAAACTGCTTTGTGATTTGGGCATTCATTTCACAGAGTTTTACCTTCTGTTGGATTCAGCAGTTTCAGAACAATGTTTTTGTCCATTCTGCAAAAGGACCTTTTGTAGCTCTTTGAAGTCAATGGGGAAAAATCCAGTATGCTAGGACAAAAACTGACAAACTGAACTCTGATGTGTGAATATTTCTCACAGATGTAAACCTTTCCTTTCATTCAGCAGTTTGGAAGCAGCGTTTTCTTACACTCTGCCTAGAGATATTCAGTAGTGCGTTGAGGCCTGCTGTAAAAAAGGAAATATCTTCAGATAAATAATAGAATGAAGCTATTTGTTGCTCCTGGAGTCCAGGGGCGAAAGAACAAATATCCCAGAATAGAAACTGGAAGGAAGTTATCTGAAAAATCACCTTGTGATTTGTACATTCGTCTCATGGAGTTAAACATTTCTTTCCATTCACCAGTTTGGAAATGGCATTTTCTTATGTTCTCTGAAGTGATATTTGGTGGCGTGTCGAGGTCCACCATGAAAAAGGAAATATCCTGTGATAAAAACCAGAAATAAGCTTTCTGAGAAACTGCTTTGTGATGTGTGCATTAATCTCACAGTTACACCTTCCTTTGGATTCAGCAGTTTCAGAACAATGTTTTTGTCCATTCTGTGAAGGGATTTTTGTGAGCTTTTGGCCTCAAAGAGCTACCAAATATGTCTTTGCAGATTGTGAGAAAACAGTGTTGCCAAACTGTCTAATGAAAAGAAATGTTTACAAGTGTGAGAAGAATTCACAGCTTGGCAACACTCTTTTCTTACAATCTATGAAAACATATTTGGTAGTGCTTTGAGGTCCACAGTGAAAAAGCAAATATCATCTGAGAAAAACTAGAAAGAAGCTTTGTGAGAAACTGCTTTGTGATGTGTGCATTCATCTCACAGAGTTACACCTTC
>NW_022321136.1:0-1869 GCF_002776525.5 Piliocolobus tephrosceles | reverse complement strand
CCATTTCTAGAGGACTATCCATACAGCTCTCCTGCTGCATCTTATCCAAAGGAATGATTCCTCAAGAAAATATGAGGTATGATGAGGATGTATGGACCAAACAACATAGTCTTTAACATGTAAACATTGACAAAATTAATGAGAAAATGGATGAAAAGTGCAAACATGAAACAGAAATTTGGCACAATTTAATCAGAAACATTTTAGAACAAGTAGATAATGTTCTAAATTGTGAAGACTGTATGAAGAAATTTTTCAAGGTGTTACGGTGTCATATTAGAAGAAAACCTGATCTTTTCTCTCTGAAGGAGTTGGAAAAGACTTCCCTGAAGAATGACATTTCAAAAAAATGTCAAGGATAAATTAGGAATTAATCAAGGTGAGGGGGTGGTCAAATTCCAGGTAGAGAGAACATGAAAGAAAAGATTTGGGGATTTAATGATTTGATTACAGTTCAGGGAGAAAATTATATGATACGAGGGAAGGATAGAACATTCTGCACAAACCATATCATATAAGGTATTCTCTGATCCTCTTCAGTCACCTCAAAATGTCACATTTTAGAAAGGTAGATACATGAGTTCAAAAATAAAAGCCAGACACTTGAGGAGAAAAAAAGGAAAAAAAAAAAAAAAAAAAAAAAAACTTCAAATGCCAGAACTTGCTTTGCAACCAATGTGATGTATTTTCAAATTAAAATAATTTAACATACAGGATGAATTATATTCAAAATGCATACAACATCTAGATGTAAAATAGTGTATTGCCATAAGCTATTTTCACTTTATCAATTAATTTGTAGAAATTTTTATGTTTCAGTTCTTTATTATTTTGACTTCAAGCAATAGGAAAGAGTTGATTTAAAATTTAATAATTCAATTACTATTATACAGGGCTCTGCATGGCATGTATTCAACATCGATTGATTTATAGTCACGAACCACATGGTATTTCAGTCAACAACAGACCACATAGAGGATGGTGGTTCCATAAGAAAACAATGGAGCTGAAAATTTCCTGTCATCTAGTGATGTCATAGCCATTGTAACATGGCAACATGACATAATTGCCTTTTCTATGTTTAGATATGTTTAGATGCACACATTCTTACCATTGCATTACAAGGGCATACAGTGTTCAGTGCAGTACCATGCTCTACAGGTTTGTAGTCCAGGAGCAATAGGCTGTACCATGTGGCCTAGGTGAGTAGTAGGCTGTACCATGTAGGTTGTATACATACACTCTATGATGTTTGCACAAGGATGAAATCACCTAACGGTGCATTCCTCAGAGGGGGTCCCCATTGTTAAGCCAGGCGTAACTATATTTATGTTATGTAGTGTTTTTAAAATGTAAGAATGATTAAATAGGTAACTATAATTCAAAAACACATGCTTTGGGGGTGATATCTGGTGCATTTTGTTTGTACTAATTTGGGATAACAGACTCTTGGTCTGAAGTTCTTGGTGATAATGACAGTTGCTAAAACTGTCTGTAATCCTGCTTTTGGTTCTCATAGCCCTAAGTACCTGACCCGGAAGAGAAACCCCTGGATGATCAAACGGGTCTCTAATTGGGTTAATATTGTTATACATATTGTTTCTAAGTTAAATCCATATTAAAATGTAATTAAACTAAACTTCAGAAAGGCCTTGTATATGCGTTATTTTATTTAAGGCCATAGGTATAGAGTATTTTTATCCTTTCGACTTGTTTAAGACACTGCCTGTTTCATTCAGAGAGCATCATGATGGCTGCTTTCATTGATGAATAGTTTTGGTAGGCTTGGCTTGCTGGTTAATGGGAGAACTTCAGGTTTGAAGTCAGGGTGAAACCATCTGGAGATGGGCAGTTTTTTCTAAGAAAAAA
>NW_022321135.1:0-1869 GCF_002776525.5 Piliocolobus tephrosceles | reverse complement strand
TTTTTTCTTAGAAAAAACTGCCCATCTCCAGATGGTTTCACCCTGACTTCAAACCTGAAGTTCTCCCATTAACCAGCAAGCCAAGCCTACCAAAACTATTCATCAATGAAAGCAGCCATCATGATGCTCTCTGAATGAAACAGGCAGTGTCTTAAACAAGTCGAAAGGATAAAAATACTCTATACCTATGGCCTTAAATAAAATAACGCATATACAAGGCCTTTCTGAAGTTTAGTTTAATTACATTTTAATATGGATTTAACTTAGAAACAATATGTATAACAATATTAACCCAATTAGAGACCCGTTTGATCATCCAGGGGTTTCTCTTCCGGGTCAGGTACTTAGGGCTATGAGAACCAAAAGCAGGATTACAGACAGTTTTAGCAACTGTCATTATCACCAAGAACTTCAGACCAAGAGTCTGTTATCCCAAATTAGTACAAACAAAATGCACCAGATATCACCCCCAAAGCATGTGTTTTTGAATTATAGTTACCTATTTAATCATTCTTACATTTTAAAAACACTACATAACATAAATATAGTTACGCCTGGCTTAACAATGGGGACCCCCTCTGAGGAATGCACCGTTAGGTGATTTCATCCTTGTGCAAACATCATAGAGTGTATGTATACAACCTACATGGTACAGCCTACTACTCACCTAGGCCACATGGTACAGCCTATTGCTCCTGGACTACAAACCTGTAGAGCATGGTACTGCACTGAACACTGTATGCCCTTGTAATGCAATGGTAAGAATGTGTGCATCTAAACATATCTAAACATAGAAAAGGCAATTATGTCATGTTGCCATGTTACAATGGCTATGACATCACTAGATGACAGGAAATTTTCAGCTCCATTGTTTTCTTATGGAACCACCATCCTCTATGTGGTCTGTTGTTGACTGAAATACCATGTGGTTCGTGACTATAAATCAATCGATGTTGAATACATGCCATGCAGAGCCCTGTATAATAGTAATTGAATTATTAAATTTTAAATCAACTCTTTCCTATTGCTTGAAGTCAAAATAATAAAGAACTGAAACATAAAAATTTCTACAAATTAATTGATAAAGTGAAAATAGCTTATGGCAATACACTATTTTACATCTAGATGTTGTATGCATTTTGAATATAATTCATCCTGTATGTTAAATTATTTTAATTTGAAAATACATCACATTGGTTGCAAAGCAAGTTCTGGCATTTGAAGTTTTTTTTTTTTTTTTTTTTTTTTTCCTTTTTTTCTCCTCAAGTGTCTGGCTTTTATTTTTGAACTCATGTATCTACCTTTCTAAAATGTGACATTTTGAGGTGACTGAAGAGGATCAGAGAATACCTTATATGATATGGTTTGTGCAGAATGTTCTATCCTTCCCTCGTATCATATAATTTTCTCCCTGAACTGTAATCAAATCATTAAATCCCCAAATCTTTTCTTTCATGTTCTCTCTACCTGGAATTTGACCACCCCCTCACCTTGATTAATTCCTAATTTATCCTTGACATTTTTTTGAAATGTCATTCTTCAGGGAAGTCTTTTCCAACTCCTTCAGAGAGAAAAGATCAGGTTTTCTTCTAATATGACACCGTAACACCTTGAAAAATTTCTTCATACAGTCTTCACAATTTAGAACATTATCTACTTGTTCTAAAATGTTTCTGATTAAATTGTGCCAAATTTCTGTTTCATGTTTGCACTTTTCATCCATTTTCTCATTAATTTTGTCAATGTTTACATGTTAAAGACTATGTTGTTTGGTCCATACATCCTCATCATACCTCATATTTTCTTGAGGAATCATTCCTTTGGATAAGATGCAGCAGGAGAGCTGTATGGATAGTCCTCTAGAAATGG
>NW_022321134.1:0-1795 GCF_002776525.5 Piliocolobus tephrosceles | reverse complement strand
TGAGGCAGGCGGATCACCTGAGGTCAGGAGTTCGAGACCAGCCTGACCAACATGGAGAAACCCCATCTCTATGAAAAAAGAAAAAAAAAAATTAGCTGGGTGTGGTGGCACATGCCTGTAATCCCAGCTACTCAGGAGACTGAGGCAGGAGAATCGCTTGAGCTCGAGAGGTGGAGGTTGTGGTGAGCCGAGATTGTGCCATTGCACGCCAACCTGGGAAACAAGCGAAACTGCTTCTCAAAAAAAAAAAAAAGAAAGAAAGAAACAAAGAAACAAAGAAAAAAAAAAAACTGTGTATGTTCTCTTCCTAACTCTCCTGCTAAATTGCTGTGTGTTAAAGCCAAATAGAATAACTGTGATGTAACAAAGGGTGAGAAGTAATTGAGTTTTTCTAGAGGAAGGAAATGGAGAATCAACGTGGAAAGACTCAGAGAAGAGAAACTAAAGCAACTTACCCTGAAAGACGGGGTTTCAAGTGCTGTACCCAATTATTGATTAGTTTTGTTTTGTTTCCCTCTAACTCTGATGGCTTGGATTTCTCTTCTACTCTCTTTCTACATCCTCCTTTGTCTGGTGAAATTCTGTTTATCTTACAAGGCACAGTTCGAATGTCACCTACTTTGTGAAGTCTTCCTGAGTTCTCACTCCCCAGGCTTTCCTCCTTGGTGCTCTTACAGCATGTTTTTATTCCCCAATAACAGAGCACATAAGGCATTATCTTATAGATGGTTTATGTTCCTTCTCACTCCCTGGTAAACTGGAAGTAAATGTCCCCATGGACCTTTCATTATCATATAAAATTTAATGTATTTTATTTCATATATTTTAGTAAAAAAAATTTTAGCAACTGCTAATAATGAGAGATGGTGGAGTACAGTGGTTAAGCTGTGGGCTCTGAAATCAGACAGACCTGGGTTCAAATACTATGAAAACATGGGCAACTTAGTTAGCTTCCCTGGGCCTCAATTTTCTTATTTGTAAGAGAGGAATAATGATACTCACCTCAAATGGGTTGCTGTGAGGATTGAGTGAGCTAATAGAGGCAAAGCCTTTAACAGAATGCATGCATGGCACATGCTACTTGCTGGATAAATGTCAGCTCTTATTACATGATACATACATGTATATGTTCTCTTTTCATTTAATGTTACTTAGTGTATCTATTTCCAAAGAAACTTAACTGAGACACCAAAAGTAACTGTTTGTTCTTTGTAAAATATAATTTTACTTTATTACAAGGCTTTCAAGTTTTAAAGATATGTGAAATTGTATTTGGTTCTTTTCATCTCACGAAGAGTTTGAAAAGCTATGACCTTAACTTAATATTTGACATTATAAGATATTCATAGATTACTCAAGTATTCCTTGTTAAATGTAGAACAGAGTAATTCATTATATCAAATAATTAGAAATGATATATTTGTCCAACAGTAGTGGAATGGTTATGTTTCTGTGGTGTATCTTCTGGATGGAATAAAATGCAGCCTTTAAAAATGCTGTCTGTGAAGACTATGTGATGATATCAAAATACTCCTGATAACAGTGTAGAGTGAAACAATCAGGATGTGAAATGTATAAAAACATGCTTATAACTATGTAAAAACTATATATTATCCAAAGTGCTTCAGTCCCTGGATTTTGGTGTAGTAATTTTTTTCCATTTCTCGTATGTTTCATAGTGTGCTGCTTATTGTTTTTATCATTAAAAGTGAATTGTTAATATGCTAAAGTAAAGTGATTGGAATGAAATACATTTCTATCAGTTAGTCATCATTTGGCAGCACCCAGAAGAGGA
>NW_022321133.1:0-1795 GCF_002776525.5 Piliocolobus tephrosceles | reverse complement strand
TCCTCTTCTGGGTGCTGCCAAATGATGACTAACTGATAGAAATGTATTTCATTCCAATCACTTTACTTTAGCATATTAACAATTCACTTTTAATGATAAAAACAATAAGCAGCACACTATGAAACATACGAGAAATGGAAAAAAATTACTACACCAAAATCCAGGGACTGAAGCACTTTGGATAATATATAGTTTTTACATAGTTATAAGCATGTTTTTATACATTTCACATCCTGATTGTTTCACTCTACACTGTTATCAGGAGTATTTTGATATCATCACATAGTCTTCACAGACAGCATTTTTAAAGGCTGCATTTTATTCCATCCAGAAGATACACCACAGAAACATAACCATTCCACTACTGTTGGACAAATATATCATTTCTAATTATTTGATATAATGAATTACTCTGTTCTACATTTAACAAGGAATACTTGAGTAATCTATGAATATCTTATAATGTCAAATATTAAGTTAAGGTCATAGCTTTTCAAACTCTTCGTGAGATGAAAAGAACCAAATACAATTTCACATATCTTTAAAACTTGAAAGCCTTGTAATAAAGTAAAATTATATTTTACAAAGAACAAACAGTTACTTTTGGTGTCTCAGTTAAGTTTCTTTGGAAATAGATACACTAAGTAACATTAAATGAAAAGAGAACATATACATGTATGTATCATGTAATAAGAGCTGACATTTATCCAGCAAGTAGCATGTGCCATGCATGCATTCTGTTAAAGGCTTTGCCTCTATTAGCTCACTCAATCCTCACAGCAACCCATTTGAGGTGAGTATCATTATTCCTCTCTTACAAATAAGAAAATTGAGGCCCAGGGAAGCTAACTAAGTTGCCCATGTTTTCATAGTATTTGAACCCAGGTCTGTCTGATTTCAGAGCCCACAGCTTAACCACTGTACTCCACCATCTCTCATTATTAGCAGTTGCTAAAATTTTTTTTACTAAAATATATGAAATAAAATACATTAAATTTTATATGATAATGAAAGGTCCATGGGGACATTTACTTCCAGTTTACCAGGGAGTGAGAAGGAACATAAACCATCTATAAGATAATGCCTTATGTGCTCTGTTATTGGGGAATAAAAACATGCTGTAAGAGCACCAAGGAGGAAAGCCTGGGGAGTGAGAACTCAGGAAGACTTCACAAAGTAGGTGACATTCGAACTGTGCCTTGTAAGATAAACAGAATTTCACCAGACAAAGGAGGATGTAGAAAGAGAGTAGAAGAGAAATCCAAGCCATCAGAGTTAGAGGGAAACAAAACAAAACTAATCAATAATTGGGTACAGCACTTGAAACCCCGTCTTTCAGGGTAAGTTGCTTTAGTTTCTCTTCTCTGAGTCTTTCCACGTTGATTCTCCATTTCCTTCCTCTAGAAAAACTCAATTACTTCTCACCCTTTGTTACATCACAGTTATTCTATTTGGCTTTAACACACAGCAATTTAGCAGGAGAGTTAGGAAGAGAACATACACAGTTTTTTTTTTTTCTTTGTTTCTTTGTTTCTTTCTTTCTTTTTTTTTTTTTTGAGAAGCAGTTTCGCTTGTTTCCCAGGTTGGCGTGCAATGGCACAATCTCGGCTCACCACAACCTCCACCTCTCGAGCTCAAGCGATTCTCCTGCCTCAGTCTCCTGAGTAGCTGGGATTACAGGCATGTGCCACCACACCCAGCTAATTTTTTTTTTTCTTTTTTCATAGAGATGGGGTTTCTCCATGTTGGTCAGGCTGGTCTCGAACTCCTGACCTCAGGTGATCCGCCTGCCTCA
>NW_022321131.1:0-1663 GCF_002776525.5 Piliocolobus tephrosceles | reverse complement strand
TGTGTGTGTGTGTGTGTACACACACTCACACTTATTTCCCAACTTCTGTCTACTGAGAGATATGCTTAGGGGCATATATACTGCCTAGATGCTGGCTTCAAAATATCATTTCTCTTTCTCTTTAAAAGGAATCAAGAACACTTAGACGTAGCTAATTTCAGTGCTTGAACAAATAAGTAGACAATAAATATAGAATATTTTGTTGTGAAAAAGTGAGAGAAATTTTCTGATTTGGAAGAATTTGTTTTGATTATGTAGTAGAATGTTTTTATAAAAAATAAGTGGTTAAGAAATTTTGGGACACAGGGCATCAAGTCAACAACTGATTCTCAAATAGTTTGTGTGGGGTGGGGGGGTTCCTTGCATTGTGTTTAAAATTTTTTGTTTGTATCTTTATAAAGTCAGTAATTATTTTTAAAGTATTGAAAATAAAGAAATGTAGTTTTATGGGAGCTAAAAAGAATGTTAAAAATAATCGAAGCTTTTTCCATTCTTGGGAATAACTGAGACACTGGTAGCCTAATCAAACAGAAATAGTCTAGCAAATTCCCCTTAGTCATGAAAGGATTTTTTCCTAAGAGAAGAAAGAGCAGGGGAGAACTGGAGGAGGTATCCAAAGAGTAGAATGATGCCTGTTACTTGAATCAACTCCCCTAGCCTCTTGGTTCAATTGTCTTAAAACCTAAGAAAGTAAGGACTGCAACGAAACAATTTAAAAAGTGGTTTCTATGAAACTGACAAAACTCTTGATGCCACTAGCTCTACTTGTTTCATTCCTTTACTAGAACTCAGCTAAAATATGGGAGTCACACTTGATTCTCCTCTCTTTAGCCATATATTCAGCCACCATGTCCTGTTGAATATTCCTATTTTCAAAAAGTCTTTCAATTTTTTTTCTATCCCTACTTTTTTTTTTTTTCTCACTCGTGGAAAGCTTCAGTCATCTCTCACCTGGATCATCTTCTCCTTCTTCTTTTTTTTCCTCTCCCTCTTCTTCCTCCTGCTCTTCTTTTTCTTCTGCTTCTGCTTCTATTTTTGCAGTAGCTGCTTAACTATGCTTAACTATGCTCTGTTCAGTCTTGACCCCCCTGCCAAATTATTCTGCACACTGTCCAAAAAGTTCTCTCAAACATCCTATCACTTCAACCTCTCAGTGGCTTTCAACCTCCTTGGAATAAATATGTAAATATTTACCATGATTTATAATACCATTTATAATCTGGAGCTTATTTACCTTTTATATTTATCAGTCTCCAGTTACACTGGACCTCATTTGGTTACTATAATTCAGAAAAACTGTTCTCTGGTGTCAGGGCCTTTGTATAGACTGTTCCATATGTTAAAAGTAAGACTGTCCTAGAGGTTTTTCTATGGCTCTGTATTCTGTTGACCTCTGTTTAAATGCCATTCTTTTCTCCAATTCCTCAGCTTAGATTATTTGCCCTGCCATAAAATTCTCTAATTTCTTTATTTCTCTCCTAAAATATGTAAGTTCTGTGGAGGCATGAATTAGGACTAAGATGTTTACTTATATATTGTTTTATTATTCACTTTATGGGTTTGATTAAAATTAGTGGAATATATTTTAAAATTAATAAACTCAAGAGGCAAACATAGTAATCATTTTTCTTTGCTATGGACTACCACACAGCTTCAACTGCAT
>NW_022321130.1:0-1663 GCF_002776525.5 Piliocolobus tephrosceles | reverse complement strand
ATGCAGTTGAAGCTGTGTGGTAGTCCATAGCAAAGAAAAATGATTACTATGTTTGCCTCTTGAGTTTATTAATTTTAAAATATATTCCACTAATTTTAATCAAACCCATAAAGTGAATAATAAAACAATATATAAGTAAACATCTTAGTCCTAATTCATGCCTCCACAGAACTTACATATTTTAGGAGAGAAATAAAGAAATTAGAGAATTTTATGGCAGGGCAAATAATCTAAGCTGAGGAATTGGAGAAAAGAATGGCATTTAAACAGAGGTCAACAGAATACAGAGCCATAGAAAAACCTCTAGGACAGTCTTACTTTTAACATATGGAACAGTCTATACAAAGGCCCTGACACCAGAGAACAGTTTTTCTGAATTATAGTAACCAAATGAGGTCCAGTGTAACTGGAGACTGATAAATATAAAAGGTAAATAAGCTCCAGATTATAAATGGTATTATAAATCATGGTAAATATTTACATATTTATTCCAAGGAGGTTGAAAGCCACTGAGAGGTTGAAGTGATAGGATGTTTGAGAGAACTTTTTGGACAGTGTGCAGAATAATTTGGCAGGGGGGTCAAGACTGAACAGAGCATAGTTAAGCATAGTTAAGCAGCTACTGCAAAAATAGAAGCAGAAGCAGAAGAAAAAGAAGAGCAGGAGGAAGAAGAGGGAGAGGAAAAAAAAGAAGAAGGAGAAGATGATCCAGGTGAGAGATGACTGAAGCTTTCCACGAGTGAGAAAAAAAAAAAAAGTAGGGATAGAAAAAAAATTGAAAGACTTTTTGAAAATAGGAATATTCAACAGGACATGGTGGCTGAATATATGGCTAAAGAGAGGAGAATCAAGTGTGACTCCCATATTTTAGCTGAGTTCTAGTAAAGGAATGAAACAAGTAGAGCTAGTGGCATCAAGAGTTTTGTCAGTTTCATAGAAACCACTTTTTAAATTGTTTCGTTGCAGTCCTTACTTTCTTAGGTTTTAAGACAATTGAACCAAGAGGCTAGGGGAGTTGATTCAAGTAACAGGCATCATTCTACTCTTTGGATACCTCCTCCAGTTCTCCCCTGCTCTTTCTTCTCTTAGGAAAAAATCCTTTCATGACTAAGGGGAATTTGCTAGACTATTTCTGTTTGATTAGGCTACCAGTGTCTCAGTTATTCCCAAGAATGGAAAAAGCTTCGATTATTTTTAACATTCTTTTTAGCTCCCATAAAACTACATTTCTTTATTTTCAATACTTTAAAAATAATTACTGACTTTATAAAGATACAAACAAAAAATTTTAAACACAATGCAAGGAACCCCCCCACCCCACACAAACTATTTGAGAATCAGTTGTTGACTTGATGCCCTGTGTCCCAAAATTTCTTAACCACTTATTTTTTATAAAAACATTCTACTACATAATCAAAACAAATTCTTCCAAATCAGAAAATTTCTCTCACTTTTTCACAACAAAATATTCTATATTTATTGTCTACTTATTTGTTCAAGCACTGAAATTAGCTACGTCTAAGTGTTCTTGATTCCTTTTAAAGAGAAAGAGAAATGATATTTTGAAGCCAGCATCTAGGCAGTATATATGCCCCTAAGCATATCTCTCAGTAGACAGAAGTTGGGAAATAAGTGTGAGTGTGTGTACACACACACACACACA
>NW_022321129.1:0-2971 GCF_002776525.5 Piliocolobus tephrosceles | reverse complement strand
TGCTAGAGGAGATCAGCATTATTGCCTGCCTGGATAGCATGCAAAGGTTGCTATAGATATGTTTTAGCATAAGCCTAATTTTAATTTCTTCCTTGTGTATGATTTCCTTGCATGGGTGTGACTGTGTATGAGCCACCCACTAAGGTGTCCCAGAATGGTCTCTATGTTGTAGAATTCATGTCTTTGTGAAATCACCTCCCCTTGGGGGTGGTCCATACCTGATGATTTGTTTCTAACAAATAAGATACAGCAAAAATGATGGGGTATCACCTCCAGTATTAGATAACAGAAACTCTGACTTACATCTTGCTCTTCCTCTCTCACTCTCTAACTGACTCATCCCAACTAGGGTTGCCAGATTTAGCAGATAAAAATACAGGATGCCCAGGTAAATGTGAATTTCAGATAAGCAATAAATAATATTTTAGTATAAGTATGTCTTGTGCAATATTTGGGACATACTTATACAAAAAAGTTATTTTTTTATCTGAAATTTGAATAATTGGACATCCTGTATTTTATCTGGCACCCCTAGCTCAGAGAGAAGCCAGCTGTCACATTGTGAGCTGCTTTATGGAAGTGCCATGTGGCAAGGATCTGAGGACAGCCTCCAGCCAGCAGCCAGAAAAAAACCCGAAGCTCTGAATTCAACAGCTCTTGAGGAATTGAATCCTGCCAACAACCACATGAGTGAGCTTGGAAATGGATCCTACCCTGTTAAGCCCTGATAGGACTGTAGCTGCTGTAGACATCATGGTTGCTGCCTCACTAGAGACACTGAGCTGGAAGTCCCAGCTAAGCCACATGTAGATACCTGATTTACCAAAACCGTAGGATAATATATGTTTTTCTTTTTATAAGCCACTAAGTTTTGGGGTAATTTGTCATGCCTCAGTAGATAACTAACACAGCGTGTCTGGTTAAGTTTTCTTAATCAGAGCTCTTCCTTGAACTCCTCTAACATAATTAGAATACTTTTAACTGTTGGTATTTTTGTCTCCATGGCAGGAATCTATAGATCCACCAGAGGTTTTGCATCTTTATTCAAATAACTTTTCTGATCTATCATTTTTATGTCTATTTCTTTTAAACTCTATACTTTTCAAATTATTATTTTTTGTTTGAGACGGAGTTTCACTCTTGTCACCCAGGCCGGAGTGCAAGGGTGCGATCTCGGCTCACTGCAACTTCTGCCTCCCAGGTTCAAGCAATTCTCCTGCCTTAGCCTGCCAAGTAACTGGGATTACAGGTGCCTGCCACCACACCCAGCTAATTTTTGTATTTTGTATTTTTTTTTTTTTTTAGTAAAGATGGATTTTTGCCATGTTGGCCCGGCTGGTCTTGAACTCCTGACCTCAGGTGATCCACCTAACTTGGCCTCCCAAAGTGCTGGGATTATAGGCGTGAGCCGCTGCCCTCGGCCTCAAATTAATTTTGCTCCATTTTCTGAGTCCCATTTTCATACTCCTCACTGAGTTTTTGCATTATCTAGTTTTCTTCCGACTGCCTCTGGTGTTATCTTCATTTCTGAAATGGTTTAATTTTTCTTTTCCATTTATTTCTTGAGATTTGCCAGCACATTTGTTGTCCCCTTCTGTTTTTCTGTCATTTCTTTCTTGTGCTCTTGTATCTCTTCTTTGAGCTTTTATTTCAGGTTGAATGTTTATATCTTTCATATCATATAGAACTTTGGTCATACTTTCTATTTACTTTGTTTTATAGCATATCTGAGATGTGTCCTTCGTTAGGTTTCCTTCCTCTTCTCCCTCCCCATTCACAGTAGTTTGCTTCATGATTATGCCTCTCCTTGCAATGCTTCCTGGATGAGCTCATTATAACAGTGAGAGTGAGGGGTTATGGGATGAATTTGGGATAGTGAACTAAGTGGAGTTTGGTTCTACTGTCTCTAATCATTTTTACACCAGCATTTTCTCCTTCTGTGGGTTTGCAGAATATCTACCTGGTCACAGGGAAGCTTCACATGTCACAGCTGTTTTTGGTGGGAGTGATTTTAGTCTAGGATTTTCCCTAGCAGATCAGAGTAGCATACTTCCTGTGGGCTTTCGACCTCTTGGTTTCTCCTCCATAACGGCTAAAAGTGGCAAGTATACATAATCTCACACTCAGCCCTACTGCCCCACTATTTCATGGTACCATCTTTCAGGAGAACTCCCCTAGCTGACAGTGCACCTCAGTTATCTTTCTGAAGTGAGAGTCCAGGCTGGGCATGGTGGCTTACGCCTATAATTCCAGGACTTTGGTAGGCCAAAGTGGGTGGATACCTTGAGGTCAGGAGCTTGAGACCGGCCTGGCCAAAGTGGTGAAACCCTCCATCTCTACTAAAAAATACAAAATTAGTTCGGAATGGTGGTGCATGCCTGTCATCCCAGCTACTTGGGAGGCTAAGGCAGGAGAATTGCTTCAACCCCAGAGGCGAAGGTTGCAGTGAACTGAGATTACGCCATTGCACTCCAGCCTGGGTGACAGAGTGAGACTCTGTCTCAAAAAAAAAAAAAAAAAAGTAGATACATAAAATAAAATAAAATAAAAAGTGAGAGTCCAAGGTACTATCTTCCTGAATATTCTGTGCTCTGTCTACTTCCTCCCAAAACCTGAGGGACAAGAGTCCTCTTGCAGTATCTTCCCTCACGCTTGTTCAATTTTAACTGTGTGCATTAGTTGTCCTTCATCAATTGTGGTTTAAAGTTTCAAATATGTCTTAGTTTCACCAAATATGGGATTTTCGTTTCTGTTTCTCCTTCTCTTTGTTGTTTTCGGGAAGCTTCAAAGAGAAAAGAGGAGCAGAGATTCTCTTCTGATTACAGAAAAATATATACTTAGGAAAAATTTAAACTATTCAAAAATACAGAGAGAGGAAAGTTAAAATACACAATAAACCTATTTATGCAAGAAATATCCCCTATTGCTAGAGGAGATCAGCATTATTGCCTGCCTGGATAGCATGCAAAGG
>NW_022321128.1:0-2971 GCF_002776525.5 Piliocolobus tephrosceles | reverse complement strand
CCTTTGCATGCTATCCAGGCAGGCAATAATGCTGATCTCCTCTAGCAATAGGGGATATTTCTTGCATAAATAGGTTTATTGTGTATTTTAACTTTCCTCTCTCTGTATTTTTGAATAGTTTAAATTTTTCCTAAGTATATATTTTTCTGTAATCAGAAGAGAATCTCTGCTCCTCTTTTCTCTTTGAAGCTTCCCGAAAACAACAAAGAGAAGGAGAAACAGAAACGAAAATCCCATATTTGGTGAAACTAAGACATATTTGAAACTTTAAACCACAATTGATGAAGGACAACTAATGCACACAGTTAAAATTGAACAAGCGTGAGGGAAGATACTGCAAGAGGACTCTTGTCCCTCAGGTTTTGGGAGGAAGTAGACAGAGCACAGAATATTCAGGAAGATAGTACCTTGGACTCTCACTTTTTATTTTATTTTATTTTATGTATCTACTTTTTTTTTTTTTTTTTTGAGACAGAGTCTCACTCTGTCACCCAGGCTGGAGTGCAATGGCGTAATCTCAGTTCACTGCAACCTTCGCCTCTGGGGTTGAAGCAATTCTCCTGCCTTAGCCTCCCAAGTAGCTGGGATGACAGGCATGCACCACCATTCCGAACTAATTTTGTATTTTTTAGTAGAGATGGAGGGTTTCACCACTTTGGCCAGGCCGGTCTCAAGCTCCTGACCTCAAGGTATCCACCCACTTTGGCCTACCAAAGTCCTGGAATTATAGGCGTAAGCCACCATGCCCAGCCTGGACTCTCACTTCAGAAAGATAACTGAGGTGCACTGTCAGCTAGGGGAGTTCTCCTGAAAGATGGTACCATGAAATAGTGGGGCAGTAGGGCTGAGTGTGAGATTATGTATACTTGCCACTTTTAGCCGTTATGGAGGAGAAACCAAGAGGTCGAAAGCCCACAGGAAGTATGCTACTCTGATCTGCTAGGGAAAATCCTAGACTAAAATCACTCCCACCAAAAACAGCTGTGACATGTGAAGCTTCCCTGTGACCAGGTAGATATTCTGCAAACCCACAGAAGGAGAAAATGCTGGTGTAAAAATGATTAGAGACAGTAGAACCAAACTCCACTTAGTTCACTATCCCAAATTCATCCCATAACCCCTCACTCTCACTGTTATAATGAGCTCATCCAGGAAGCATTGCAAGGAGAGGCATAATCATGAAGCAAACTACTGTGAATGGGGAGGGAGAAGAGGAAGGAAACCTAACGAAGGACACATCTCAGATATGCTATAAAACAAAGTAAATAGAAAGTATGACCAAAGTTCTATATGATATGAAAGATATAAACATTCAACCTGAAATAAAAGCTCAAAGAAGAGATACAAGAGCACAAGAAAGAAATGACAGAAAAACAGAAGGGGACAACAAATGTGCTGGCAAATCTCAAGAAATAAATGGAAAAGAAAAATTAAACCATTTCAGAAATGAAGATAACACCAGAGGCAGTCGGAAGAAAACTAGATAATGCAAAAACTCAGTGAGGAGTATGAAAATGGGACTCAGAAAATGGAGCAAAATTAATTTGAGGCCGAGGGCAGCGGCTCACGCCTATAATCCCAGCACTTTGGGAGGCCAAGTTAGGTGGATCACCTGAGGTCAGGAGTTCAAGACCAGCCGGGCCAACATGGCAAAAATCCATCTTTACTAAAAAAAAAAAAAAATACAAAATACAAAAATTAGCTGGGTGTGGTGGCAGGCACCTGTAATCCCAGTTACTTGGCAGGCTAAGGCAGGAGAATTGCTTGAACCTGGGAGGCAGAAGTTGCAGTGAGCCGAGATCGCACCCTTGCACTCCGGCCTGGGTGACAAGAGTGAAACTCCGTCTCAAACAAAAAATAATAATTTGAAAAGTATAGAGTTTAAAAGAAATAGACATAAAAATGATAGATCAGAAAAGTTATTTGAATAAAGATGCAAAACCTCTGGTGGATCTATAGATTCCTGCCATGGAGACAAAAATACCAACAGTTAAAAGTATTCTAATTATGTTAGAGGAGTTCAAGGAAGAGCTCTGATTAAGAAAACTTAACCAGACACGCTGTGTTAGTTATCTACTGAGGCATGACAAATTACCCCAAAACTTAGTGGCTTATAAAAAGAAAAACATATATTATCCTACGGTTTTGGTAAATCAGGTATCTACATGTGGCTTAGCTGGGACTTCCAGCTCAGTGTCTCTAGTGAGGCAGCAACCATGATGTCTACAGCAGCTACAGTCCTATCAGGGCTTAACAGGGTAGGATCCATTTCCAAGCTCACTCATGTGGTTGTTGGCAGGATTCAATTCCTCAAGAGCTGTTGAATTCAGAGCTTCGGGTTTTTTTCTGGCTGCTGGCTGGAGGCTGTCCTCAGATCCTTGCCACATGGCACTTCCATAAAGCAGCTCACAATGTGACAGCTGGCTTCTCTCTGAGCTAGGGGTGCCAGATAAAATACAGGATGTCCAATTATTCAAATTTCAGATAAAAAAATAACTTTTTTGTATAAGTATGTCCCAAATATTGCACAAGACATACTTATACTAAAATATTATTTATTGCTTATCTGAAATTCACATTTACCTGGGCATCCTGTATTTTTATCTGCTAAATCTGGCAACCCTAGTTGGGATGAGTCAGTTAGAGAGTGAGAGAGGAAGAGCAAGATGTAAGTCAGAGTTTCTGTTATCTAATACTGGAGGTGATACCCCATCATTTTTGCTGTATCTTATTTGTTAGAAACAAATCATCAGGTATGGACCACCCCCAAGGGGAGGTGATTTCACAAAGACATGAATTCTACAACATAGAGACCATTCTGGGACACCTTAGTGGGTGGCTCATACACAGTCACACCCATGCAAGGAAATCATACACAAGGAAGAAATTAAAATTAGGCTTATGCTAAAACATATCTATAGCAACCTTTGCATGCTATCCAGGCAGGCAATAATGCTGATCTCCTCTAGCA
>NW_022321127.1:0-1479 GCF_002776525.5 Piliocolobus tephrosceles | reverse complement strand
CGAGGGAGGCCAGAGGGATTGCTTGAGCCTGGGAGGTCCAGACTACAGTGTTCATGCCACCTTACTCCAGCCTGGGTGACAGAATGATACCCTGTCTCAAAAATAAAAACAAAAACTTATAATGAGTCTCTTATGAGGGAAAAACTGTCCTAGAAAATCAAAGTTATTCATCTCCCAGTAAACTGGCTGGATTTTTATGTATTCATAGCTCTACATCAAAAAGACAAAGAAATATTTTCTATTTTTAATTAGAATACTGAATTTTAAGCAAATCTCACTACATAATCTGTTTTGATTCTTTTTATATCATTTTTATTTGTTTGTAAACACATATTTGGTACAATTGCTTAGAAGATTAAGACAAAGGAACTTTTAGTACATACCAAAGGCAACACAGGAAATTAAATTTAGCAGTATGCAATGATGTTGCCTTTTCTCAGTTTTTATCATAAACAATATTTGCATTTCTTATGCACCATGTAGTCCTACAGGTCATATTATGTAATTGCTTAACTTTCAGATATTTAAATTGCAATTAACTGATGAAATTAACTAGAATGCTTATCTGAAGTTTCTATTTTGTGAACACTCACTTATATTTGGGGGAAGGAAATTATTTTTAGGTAGTTATTCCTAATTTAGAATAACCTAATAACAGATGCCTTCATCTATGTAAATTTTTAGAATGTCTAAGTAGTATGATTTTGCTTTCATATGAATAAACCATTGTGTCTACAGATCAGTCAGTTGCTACCCTAATAATGAAACATTTATGTGTCATGCATGGACATGAGTCTAAACTTACAAAGTTCTGCTTTCTGCACAAGATACCTCTATTTTGACTGGAAAGAAATCTCTATACAGATCATTTTTAAAAATTGTGTAAGTTTGACATCATTAGATAAATAGCCATAACCCAAATTTGAATGAAATGCTGTTTTAGACAGATTTTATTTTCTAGTAAGGTTATATATGCACACTTTAAAAAATAACATTCTCACTATATATTTTTATTCATCACGTCCAAGTAATGGAATGGTTTTATGTCACTCAAATCAAAATCTTCTGCTCCCCTGTTTCTTTTGTCTCTTAAGTTATTTATCTTGGGGTTTTCCAAAATTTTCTTTCTTTCCTTCCCTTCCATCCCCTTTCCTCCCTTCTTTCTTTCCCTTCATCCATCACTATTAAAGTGGACTCTACAGATTCAAAGATTAAAAAGATGAAATTCCTACTTAATAGGAATTCTAAGCCTAGTGAAAGAAAAAGATGCAAATAAATGCTCTACAATATGATAAGAACTACAGTGGATATCTGTATAAAATACAACAGCCCTACTATTTTTCCATATGGATTTTCTAATTACTTTTACTCTCTTTCACCTTTCTGGATCCAAAGCAAAATGTAGAATTTTTGTCTGAGCAGTGGCATCTATGTGTGTGTGTGTGTGTCTGCCTTAACATGCAACTATAATGTTTGTGA
>NW_022321126.1:0-1479 GCF_002776525.5 Piliocolobus tephrosceles | reverse complement strand
TCACAAACATTATAGTTGCATGTTAAGGCAGACACACACACACACACATAGATGCCACTGCTCAGACAAAAATTCTACATTTTGCTTTGGATCCAGAAAGGTGAAAGAGAGTAAAAGTAATTAGAAAATCCATATGGAAAAATAGTAGGGCTGTTGTATTTTATACAGATATCCACTGTAGTTCTTATCATATTGTAGAGCATTTATTTGCATCTTTTTCTTTCACTAGGCTTAGAATTCCTATTAAGTAGGAATTTCATCTTTTTAATCTTTGAATCTGTAGAGTCCACTTTAATAGTGATGGATGAAGGGAAAGAAAGAAGGGAGGAAAGGGGATGGAAGGGAAGGAAAGAAAGAAAATTTTGGAAAACCCCAAGATAAATAACTTAAGAGACAAAAGAAACAGGGGAGCAGAAGATTTTGATTTGAGTGACATAAAACCATTCCATTACTTGGACGTGATGAATAAAAATATATAGTGAGAATGTTATTTTTTAAAGTGTGCATATATAACCTTACTAGAAAATAAAATCTGTCTAAAACAGCATTTCATTCAAATTTGGGTTATGGCTATTTATCTAATGATGTCAAACTTACACAATTTTTAAAAATGATCTGTATAGAGATTTCTTTCCAGTCAAAATAGAGGTATCTTGTGCAGAAAGCAGAACTTTGTAAGTTTAGACTCATGTCCATGCATGACACATAAATGTTTCATTATTAGGGTAGCAACTGACTGATCTGTAGACACAATGGTTTATTCATATGAAAGCAAAATCATACTACTTAGACATTCTAAAAATTTACATAGATGAAGGCATCTGTTATTAGGTTATTCTAAATTAGGAATAACTACCTAAAAATAATTTCCTTCCCCCAAATATAAGTGAGTGTTCACAAAATAGAAACTTCAGATAAGCATTCTAGTTAATTTCATCAGTTAATTGCAATTTAAATATCTGAAAGTTAAGCAATTACATAATATGACCTGTAGGACTACATGGTGCATAAGAAATGCAAATATTGTTTATGATAAAAACTGAGAAAAGGCAACATCATTGCATACTGCTAAATTTAATTTCCTGTGTTGCCTTTGGTATGTACTAAAAGTTCCTTTGTCTTAATCTTCTAAGCAATTGTACCAAATATGTGTTTACAAACAAATAAAAATGATATAAAAAGAATCAAAACAGATTATGTAGTGAGATTTGCTTAAAATTCAGTATTCTAATTAAAAATAGAAAATATTTCTTTGTCTTTTTGATGTAGAGCTATGAATACATAAAAATCCAGCCAGTTTACTGGGAGATGAATAACTTTGATTTTCTAGGACAGTTTTTCCCTCATAAGAGACTCATTATAAGTTTTTGTTTTTATTTTTGAGACAGGGTATCATTCTGTCACCCAGGCTGGAGTAAGGTGGCATGAACACTGTAGTCTGGACCTCCCAGGCTCAAGCAATCCCTCTGGCCTCCCTCG
>NW_022321125.1:0-1792 GCF_002776525.5 Piliocolobus tephrosceles | reverse complement strand
GAACTTGCCCAGCACTGTCAGCTTCCAGGTGCGGGAAGGGCTGGTGGCAAGTGGGACCTGGAAGCAGTGCTGATCCCGAGGGCAGAGAGCAAGGGACGTCTGCGTAAGGCTGGCCCGGTGCGCTGACTGCCATCTCCAGGTCAGCGGGGGCCACATTTGCGCCCGGGACACCAGCGTGCCCCCAGAGGACAGTTTGGCCCGAAGCGACCTCCGATTCCCAAGAGAAGCTGCCCACGTTGCTCGGGACCCCTGGGAAGCCCTGCTGGCAGGAGTAGTCGGGGGCCAGCACACCGGACTGATCGGGGCCTAGAATCGGGGCCCAGGCTGCCTCCACGCTGGGCCTCCTCTGGCTTCTCTTCGGTATACGAGCTCTCCGGTTCTGAAACCAAACCTGGGAGGGCACGAAGGAGAGACGGAGACGGGGAGGGAAGGAGAGAGAGGGAAAAAAGGCATTTTCTAATCAAGCCCATTCCCATAATTATCACCAAGTAGCATGTGACTGGGGTTAAACACCTACCAAATAAAACAACCCCTGGAGCCTAGAGCAGGAGCAAACTCCTTGGCTAGGCTGATTCAAACCTCTCCCTGTGTGGCCCACCTTCCCTCCAGCCAACTCTCCCCAAAACCCCACCTTGCGGCCGCACGGCTGCCCTGCGCCCCAGCCCTTCTGAGTGTCCTGTGTGCCGATACCTTCCTCGGACCGCTTCTCTACCTGCCAAATGCAGTTTATCCTTTGCTATCCCTGTCCTCTCTCAAAAACACCTCTTCTGTTCTATCAGACAGATTTTGTTTTTGTTTTTAAAGCCGTGAGGATCTTTGCCTTCTTAAAACATTGTTATTCATCGTGTAACTGCCCCCCTTTTAAACACATACATTCATTATTATCAAAGACGTTATTAAAAACGTACTGTGTCCTGCCCAGCCCCGGGAAGAAGGCGAGGGCGTGACTATACAAATGGACCACGTGGGCCAGGCCACCTGCAACACCAGGACCTGGACCCATGCCTCTGCAGCCTCCAGGCAGAACTGCTCTCCCCTGCTTTTTACTTACACACCCTCTTCGCTTCCTTCCAACCCAGAACCAACCAAGGAAAGCCAAATGTGCTGCCCTACCAATCCCATAGAACGACCCGGACTAGTCGGCCACCCCAGCTCCCCCAGGCCCACGGCCTCCCTCAGAGCCTTCCTGAGACTTCCCTTGTCCCACGATGAAGCTTCCCGCTCCTAGACCTGCTGGGAATCTCTGCAAAGGCCAGCAGTGGCTGACTCCCTTGCAGTAGCAAGATCTGAATAAACAGCTTTTGCAGCCCTGCAGGGTGGCTCATGTCTGTAATCCCAGCACTTTGGGAGGCCAAAACGGGTGGGTCGTTTGAGATCAGGAGTTCAAGACCAGCCCCGTCAACACGGACATAAACCTATGTCTACTGAAAATACAAAAATGAGCTGGGCATGGTGGTGGGTGCCTGTAATCTCAGCTACTCGGGAGACTAAGGCAGGAGAATCACTTGAGCGTGGGAGGCTGAGATTGCAGTGAGCCAAGATTGCTCCACTGCACTCCAACCTGGGCCACAGAGCAAGACACTGTCTCAAAAAAACAAAATAAAAACAGCTTTTGCCTGTTCTCACGGGGGTGGTCTCATGTCCACAACAGCAATGCATAAAACAGACACCCCTGAGTAAATGCCTCTTGCCACTACAAATATCTTAGTTCAGTTTCTTTTCTTTCTTTTTTTTTTTTTTGAGATGGAGTCTCGCTCTGTCACCCAGGCTGGAGTGCTGTGGCCGGATCAGC
>NW_022321124.1:0-1792 GCF_002776525.5 Piliocolobus tephrosceles | reverse complement strand
GCTGATCCGGCCACAGCACTCCAGCCTGGGTGACAGAGCGAGACTCCATCTCAAAAAAAAAAAAAAGAAAGAAAAGAAACTGAACTAAGATATTTGTAGTGGCAAGAGGCATTTACTCAGGGGTGTCTGTTTTATGCATTGCTGTTGTGGACATGAGACCACCCCCGTGAGAACAGGCAAAAGCTGTTTTTATTTTGTTTTTTTGAGACAGTGTCTTGCTCTGTGGCCCAGGTTGGAGTGCAGTGGAGCAATCTTGGCTCACTGCAATCTCAGCCTCCCACGCTCAAGTGATTCTCCTGCCTTAGTCTCCCGAGTAGCTGAGATTACAGGCACCCACCACCATGCCCAGCTCATTTTTGTATTTTCAGTAGACATAGGTTTATGTCCGTGTTGACGGGGCTGGTCTTGAACTCCTGATCTCAAACGACCCACCCGTTTTGGCCTCCCAAAGTGCTGGGATTACAGACATGAGCCACCCTGCAGGGCTGCAAAAGCTGTTTATTCAGATCTTGCTACTGCAAGGGAGTCAGCCACTGCTGGCCTTTGCAGAGATTCCCAGCAGGTCTAGGAGCGGGAAGCTTCATCGTGGGACAAGGGAAGTCTCAGGAAGGCTCTGAGGGAGGCCGTGGGCCTGGGGGAGCTGGGGTGGCCGACTAGTCCGGGTCGTTCTATGGGATTGGTAGGGCAGCACATTTGGCTTTCCTTGGTTGGTTCTGGGTTGGAAGGAAGCGAAGAGGGTGTGTAAGTAAAAAGCAGGGGAGAGCAGTTCTGCCTGGAGGCTGCAGAGGCATGGGTCCAGGTCCTGGTGTTGCAGGTGGCCTGGCCCACGTGGTCCATTTGTATAGTCACGCCCTCGCCTTCTTCCCGGGGCTGGGCAGGACACAGTACGTTTTTAATAACGTCTTTGATAATAATGAATGTATGTGTTTAAAAGGGGGGCAGTTACACGATGAATAACAATGTTTTAAGAAGGCAAAGATCCTCACGGCTTTAAAAACAAAAACAAAATCTGTCTGATAGAACAGAAGAGGTGTTTTTGAGAGAGGACAGGGATAGCAAAGGATAAACTGCATTTGGCAGGTAGAGAAGCGGTCCGAGGAAGGTATCGGCACACAGGACACTCAGAAGGGCTGGGGCGCAGGGCAGCCGTGCGGCCGCAAGGTGGGGTTTTGGGGAGAGTTGGCTGGAGGGAAGGTGGGCCACACAGGGAGAGGTTTGAATCAGCCTAGCCAAGGAGTTTGCTCCTGCTCTAGGCTCCAGGGGTTGTTTTATTTGGTAGGTGTTTAACCCCAGTCACATGCTACTTGGTGATAATTATGGGAATGGGCTTGATTAGAAAATGCCTTTTTTCCCTCTCTCTCCTTCCCTCCCCGTCTCCGTCTCTCCTTCGTGCCCTCCCAGGTTTGGTTTCAGAACCGGAGAGCTCGTATACCGAAGAGAAGCCAGAGGAGGCCCAGCGTGGAGGCAGCCTGGGCCCCGATTCTAGGCCCCGATCAGTCCGGTGTGCTGGCCCCCGACTACTCCTGCCAGCAGGGCTTCCCAGGGGTCCCGAGCAACGTGGGCAGCTTCTCTTGGGAATCGGAGGTCGCTTCGGGCCAAACTGTCCTCTGGGGGCACGCTGGTGTCCCGGGCGCAAATGTGGCCCCCGCTGACCTGGAGATGGCAGTCAGCGCACCGGGCCAGCCTTACGCAGACGTCCCTTGCTCTCTGCCCTCGGGATCAGCACTGCTTCCAGGTCCCACTTGCCACCAGCCCTTCCCGCACCTGGAAGCTGACAGTGCTGGGCAAGTTC
>NW_022321123.1:0-1774 GCF_002776525.5 Piliocolobus tephrosceles | reverse complement strand
CCCCGTGCGCGGACAGCAAGCCGGGTGCCCCGGGACGAACTTGCCCAGCACTGTCAGCTTCCAGGTGCGGGAAGGGCTGGTGGCAAGTGGGACCTGGAAGCAGTGCTGATCCCGAGGGCAGAGAGCAAGGGACCTCTGCGTAAGGCTGGCCCGGCGCGCTGACTGCCATCTCCAGGTCAGCGGGGGCCACATTTGCGCCCGGGACACCAGCGTGCCCCCCAGAGGAGAGTTTGGCCCGAAGCGACCTCCGATTCCCAAGAGAAGCTGCCCACGTTGCTCGGGACCCCTGGGAAGCCCTGCTGGCAGGAGTAGTCGGGGGCCAGCACACCGGACTGATCGGGGCCTAGAATCGGGGCCCAGGCTGCCTCCACGCTGGGCCTCCTCTGGCTTCTCTTCGGTATACGAGCTCTCCGGTTCTGAAACCAAACCTGGGAGGGCACGAAGGAGAGACGGAGATGGGGAGGGAAGGAGAGAGAGGGAAAAAAGGCATTTTCTAATCAAGCCCATTCCCATAATTATCACCAAGTAGCATGTGACTGGGGTTAAACACCTACCAAATAAAACAACCCCTGGAGCCTAGAGCAGGAGCAAACTCCTTGGCTAGGCTGATTCAAACGTCTCCCTGTGTGGCCCACCTTCCTTCCAGCCAACTCTCCCCAAAACCCCACCTTGCGGCCGCACGGCTGCCCTGCGCCCCAGCCCTTCTGAGTGTCCTGTGTGCCGATACCTTCCTCGGACCGCTTCTCTACCTGCCAAATGCAGTTTATCCTTTGCTATCCCTGTCCTCTCTCAAAAACACCTCTTCTGTTCTATCAGACAGATTTTGTTTTTGTTTTTAAAGCCGTGAGGATCTTTGCCTTCTTAAAACATTGTTATTCATCGTGTAACTGCCCCCCCTTTTAAACACATACATTCATTATTATCAAAGACGTTATTAAAAACGTACTGTGTCCTGCCCAGCCCCGGGAAGAAGGCGAGGGCGTGACTATACAAATTGACCACGTGGGCCAAGCCACCTGCAACACCAGGACCTGGACCCATGCCTCTGCAGCCTCAGCGCGGAACTGCTCTCCCCTGCTTTTTACTTACACACCCTCTTCGCTTCCTTCCAACCCAGAACCAACCAAGGAAAGCCAAATGTGCTGCCCTACCAATCCCATAGAACGACCCGGACTAGTTGGCCACCCCAGCTCCCCCAGGCCCACGGCCTCCCTCAGAGCCTTCCTGAGACTTCCCTTGTCCCACGATGAAGCTTCCCGCTCCTAGACCTGCTGGGAATCTCTGCAAAGGCCAGCAGTGGCTGACTCCCTTGCAGTAGCAAGATCTGAATAAACAGCTTTTGCAGCCCTGCAGGGTGGCTCATGCCTGTAATCCCAGCACTTTGGGAGGCCAAAACGGGTGGGTCGTTTGAGATCAGGAGTTCAAGACCAGCCCCGTCAACATGGACATAAACCTATGTCTACTGAAAATACAAAAATGAGCTGGGCATGGTGGTGGGTGCCTGTAATCTCAGCTACTCGGGAGACTAAGGCAGGAGAATCACTTGAGCATGGGAGGCTGAGATTGCAGTGAGCCAAGATTGCTCCACTGCACTCCAACCTGGGCCACAGAGCAAGACACTGTCTCAAAAAACAAAATAAAAACAGCTTTTGCCTGTTCTCACGGGGGTGGTCTCATGTCCACAACAGCAATGCATAAAACAGACACCCCTGAGTAAATGCCTCTTGCCACTACAAATATCTTAGTTCAGTTTCTTTTCTTTCTTTTTTTTTTT
>NW_022321122.1:0-1774 GCF_002776525.5 Piliocolobus tephrosceles | reverse complement strand
AAAAAAAAAAAGAAAGAAAAGAAACTGAACTAAGATATTTGTAGTGGCAAGAGGCATTTACTCAGGGGTGTCTGTTTTATGCATTGCTGTTGTGGACATGAGACCACCCCCGTGAGAACAGGCAAAAGCTGTTTTTATTTTGTTTTTTGAGACAGTGTCTTGCTCTGTGGCCCAGGTTGGAGTGCAGTGGAGCAATCTTGGCTCACTGCAATCTCAGCCTCCCATGCTCAAGTGATTCTCCTGCCTTAGTCTCCCGAGTAGCTGAGATTACAGGCACCCACCACCATGCCCAGCTCATTTTTGTATTTTCAGTAGACATAGGTTTATGTCCATGTTGACGGGGCTGGTCTTGAACTCCTGATCTCAAACGACCCACCCGTTTTGGCCTCCCAAAGTGCTGGGATTACAGGCATGAGCCACCCTGCAGGGCTGCAAAAGCTGTTTATTCAGATCTTGCTACTGCAAGGGAGTCAGCCACTGCTGGCCTTTGCAGAGATTCCCAGCAGGTCTAGGAGCGGGAAGCTTCATCGTGGGACAAGGGAAGTCTCAGGAAGGCTCTGAGGGAGGCCGTGGGCCTGGGGGAGCTGGGGTGGCCAACTAGTCCGGGTCGTTCTATGGGATTGGTAGGGCAGCACATTTGGCTTTCCTTGGTTGGTTCTGGGTTGGAAGGAAGCGAAGAGGGTGTGTAAGTAAAAAGCAGGGGAGAGCAGTTCCGCGCTGAGGCTGCAGAGGCATGGGTCCAGGTCCTGGTGTTGCAGGTGGCTTGGCCCACGTGGTCAATTTGTATAGTCACGCCCTCGCCTTCTTCCCGGGGCTGGGCAGGACACAGTACGTTTTTAATAACGTCTTTGATAATAATGAATGTATGTGTTTAAAAGGGGGGGCAGTTACACGATGAATAACAATGTTTTAAGAAGGCAAAGATCCTCACGGCTTTAAAAACAAAAACAAAATCTGTCTGATAGAACAGAAGAGGTGTTTTTGAGAGAGGACAGGGATAGCAAAGGATAAACTGCATTTGGCAGGTAGAGAAGCGGTCCGAGGAAGGTATCGGCACACAGGACACTCAGAAGGGCTGGGGCGCAGGGCAGCCGTGCGGCCGCAAGGTGGGGTTTTGGGGAGAGTTGGCTGGAAGGAAGGTGGGCCACACAGGGAGACGTTTGAATCAGCCTAGCCAAGGAGTTTGCTCCTGCTCTAGGCTCCAGGGGTTGTTTTATTTGGTAGGTGTTTAACCCCAGTCACATGCTACTTGGTGATAATTATGGGAATGGGCTTGATTAGAAAATGCCTTTTTTCCCTCTCTCTCCTTCCCTCCCCATCTCCGTCTCTCCTTCGTGCCCTCCCAGGTTTGGTTTCAGAACCGGAGAGCTCGTATACCGAAGAGAAGCCAGAGGAGGCCCAGCGTGGAGGCAGCCTGGGCCCCGATTCTAGGCCCCGATCAGTCCGGTGTGCTGGCCCCCGACTACTCCTGCCAGCAGGGCTTCCCAGGGGTCCCGAGCAACGTGGGCAGCTTCTCTTGGGAATCGGAGGTCGCTTCGGGCCAAACTCTCCTCTGGGGGGCACGCTGGTGTCCCGGGCGCAAATGTGGCCCCCGCTGACCTGGAGATGGCAGTCAGCGCGCCGGGCCAGCCTTACGCAGAGGTCCCTTGCTCTCTGCCCTCGGGATCAGCACTGCTTCCAGGTCCCACTTGCCACCAGCCCTTCCCGCACCTGGAAGCTGACAGTGCTGGGCAAGTTCGTCCCGGGGCACCCGGCTTGCTGTCCGCGCACGGGG
>NW_022321121.1:0-6354 GCF_002776525.5 Piliocolobus tephrosceles | reverse complement strand
TTTGGCTGGATATGAAATTCTGGGTTTAAAATTCTTTTCTTTAAGAACGTTGAATATTGGTCCCCACTCTCTTCTGGCTTGTAGAGTTTCTGCCGAGAGATCTGCTGTCAGTCTGGTGGGCTTCCCTTTGTGTGTACCCGACCTTTCTCTCTGGCTGCCCTTAAGAGATTTTCCTTCATTTCAACTTTGGTGAATCTGGTAATTGTGTATCTTGGAGTTGCTCTACTCGAGGAGTATCTTTGTGGCTTTCTCTGTATTTCCTGAATTTGAATGTTGGCCTGCCCTAGTAGATAGGGGAAGTTCTCCTGGATGATATCCTGAAGAGTGTTTTCCAACTTGGTTCCATTTTCCCCCTCACTTTCAGGCACCCCAATCAGACATTGATTTGGTCTGTTTACATAATCCCATACTTCTTGCAAGCTTTGCTTATTTCTTTTCTTCTTTTTTCTTTTGGTTTCTCTTCTCGCTTCATTTCATTCATTTGATCCTCAATCGCTGATACTCTTTCTTCCAGTTGATCGAGTCGGTTACTGAAGCTTGTGGATTTGTCACGTATTTCTCGTGTCATGGTTTTCATCTCTGTCATTTCGTTTATGACCTTCTCTGCATTAGTCTAGCTGTCAATTCTTCCACTCTTTTTTCAAGATTTTTAGTTTCTTTGCACTGAGTATGTAATTCCTCCTTTAGCTCTGAGAAGCTTGATGGACTGAAGCCTTCTTCTCTCATCTTGTGAAAGTCATTCTCTGACCAGATTTGATCCGTTGCTGTTGATGAGCTGTGCTCCTTTGCAGGGGGAGGTGCGCTCTTATTTTTTAAATTTCCAGGTTTTCTGCCCTGCTTTTTCCCCATCTTTGTGGTTTTATCTGCCTCTCATCTTTGATGATGGTGATGTACTCTTGGGGTTTTGGTATAGGTGTTCTTCCTGTTTGATAGTCTTCCTTCTAATAGTCAGGATCCTCAGCTGTAGGTCTGTTGGAGATTGCTTGAGGTACACTCCAGACCCTGTTTGCCTGGGTATCAGCAGCAGAGTTTGCAGAAGATAGAATATTGCTGAACAGCGAGTGTACCTGTCTGATTCTTACTTTGGAAGCTTCCTCTCAGGGGTGTACTCCACCCTGTGAGGTGTGGGGTGTCAGACTGCCCCTAGTGGGGGATGCCTCCCAGTTAGGCTACTCAGGGGTCAGGGACCCACTTGAGCAGGCAGTGTGTCCTTTCTCAGATCTCAACCTCCATGTTGGGAGATCCACTGCTCTCTTCAAAGCTGTCAGACAGAGTTGTTTGCGTCTGCAAAGGTTTCTGCTGCTTTTTTTGTTGTTGTTGTTTAGCTGTGCCCTGTCCCCAGAGGTGGATTCTACAGAGACCGGAAACACTTTTTTTATAGCATACGGGAAGTGACATTTTAAAGCCCATTGGTACCTATGGGAAAAAACTGAATAGCACTGGTTAATAACTAGAAAGAATCAATCTGTGAAACTGCTTTGTGATGTGTGGATTCTTTTCACAGACTTAAACATCTCTTATGATTCACCAGTTTGGAAACCTTTTTTTGTAGAATCTGTGAAGGGACATTTGAGAGCCTATTGAAGCCTATGGGGAAAAGTGGAATATTCCCAGATAAAAACTAGAAAAAATGTATCTGTGAAACTACTTTTTGTTGTGTGCATTAATCGTACGGAGTTGAATCGATCTTTTTATAAGGCAGGTTGTAAATTCTCTTTTTGTAGGATCTGTGAAGAGACATTTCGGATTCCATTGAGGCTTATAAGAATAAACAGAATATACCCAGATAAAAACCAGAAAGAAGCTGTCTTTGAGACTGCTTTGTGATATGTGGGTTCATCTCACAGAATTAAGCATTTTGATTGATTCAGCTGTTTGGAAACACTCTATTTGTAGAATCGGCAAAGAAATATTTTGTGAAAACATTGAGGCCTATGGGGAAAAATGGAATATTCCAACATTAAAACTAGAAAGAGACTGTCTGTGAAACTGCTTAGTGATGTTTGGATTTCTATCTTAGAGTTAAAACTTTTTTTTGATTCAGCAAGTTGGAAACACTTTTTTTGTAGAATCTCTGAAGGAACATTGGGTAGCCCTTTCCATTGGGTAGGCCTGTGGAAAAAAATGAAATATCTCCAACAATAGCTAGAAAAAGGCTATCTGTGAAACTGCTTTGTGATGTGTGGTTTCATCTCACAGAAGTAAATATTTCTTTATTTCAGCAGGTTAAAAACACTCTTTTTGTAGAATCTGTGAAGAGATATTTGGGAGTAAGTTGAGGCTTATAGCAAAACACAAATATCCCCAGATAAAAATTAGAAAGAAGCTATCTGTGAAACTGCTTTGTAATATGTGGATTCATCTCACAGAGTTAAATATTTCTTTAGATTCAGCAGGTTGGAAATACGTTTTTTCATACGGTCTGTGATGGGACATCCGGGAGCCCATATGGGCATATGGAGAAAAATAAAATATGTCCAGATAAATACTAGAAAGAAGCTCTCTGTGAAACTACTTTGTGATATGTGGATTCATCTCACAGAGTTGAAACATTATTTTGATTCAGTAGGTTGGAAACACTCTTTTTGTAGAATCTGTGAAGGGACATTTCAGAGCCCATTGAGGCCTATGGGAAAAAACAATATCACCTGATAAAAACTAGAAAGAAGCTATCTGTGAAACTACTTTGTGATGTGTGGATTTATCTCAGAGAGTTAAACCTCTTTTTTGATTCAGGAGGATGGAAACGCTCTTTTTGTAGAACCTGGAAAGGGACAATTGGGAGCCCATTGAGCTCTAAAAGGAAAAGAAAAATATCCCCAGATAAAAACTAGAAGGAAGCTATCTGTGAAAGTACTTGGTGATGTGTGGAATCATCTCACAGAATAAAACTTTTCTTTTGATTCACCTAGTTGGTTACTTTATCTTTTTGGAATCTGCAAATGGACATTGCAAATCCCCCTGAAGCCTATGAAGAGAAAGCCAATATCCTAGGGTGAAAACTTTAAAGAAGGTATCTGTGAAACTTATTTTGATGTGTGGATTCATGTAACAGAGTTAAACCTATCCTTTGATTCAGCTGGTTGGAAACACTCTTCTTGTAGAATCTGCAAAGGGACATTTATGAGCCCATATGGGCATATGGGAAGAAACCAAATATCCTTAGATAAAAACTAAAAATAATCTATCTGTAAAACTACTTTGTGATGTGTGTATTCATCACACAGAGTCAAACATCGGTTTTGATTCAGCAATGTGGAACACTCTTTTCGTAGAATCTGCGCAGGGACATTTTGGATCCCATTGAGTCCTATGGGGTAAAACAAAATCTCCCCATATAAAAACCAGAAAGAAGCTATCTGTGAAACTGCTTTGTGTGGTGTGGATTCATCTTGGGGGATTAAACCTTTCTTTCAGTTCAGCAGTTGGAATACACTCTTTTTGTAGAATCTGCGAAGCGACACTAGGTGGCCTAGTGAGGCTTATGAGGAAAAAACTAGATATCCCCAGATTAAAATTAAAAAGAAGCTATCTGTGAAATTGCTTTGTTATGTGTGGATTTGTCTCACTGAGTTAAACCTTTCTTTTGATTCACCGTGTTGGAAACACTCCTTCCATAGAACTGTGAAGGGACATTTGAAAGCCCATTGAGCCTTATAAGAAAAAACCGAATTTCCCCAGATAAAAACTAGAAAGAAACTGTCTGTGAAACTGATTTATGATGTGTGGATTCATCTGAAACAGTTAACCGTTTTTGCTTCAGCAGGTTGAAAACACTTTTTTTTTTTTTTTATCACATCTGTTAAGGGATATTTGTGAACCCATTGATGCCTTTGGGGAAAAAACAAATATCCCCAGATAAAAACTAGAAACAAGTTATCTGGGAAAATGCTTTTTGATGTGTGGATTTATCTCACAGAGCCAAAAATTTCCTTTTATTCAACAAGTTGGAGACTCTCTCTCTTTTTTTTTTTTTTTTTTTGAGACGGACTGTTGCTCTATTACCTGGGCGGGAACTGGAGCTCAGTGGTGCTCACTGTAAACTTCACCTCCTTGGTTCATGCCATTCTCCTGCCTCAGCCTCCTGGGTAGCTAGTTGGGACTACAGGGGCCCACGACCAAACCCGTCTAATTTTTTTGTGTTTTCAATAGAGACGGGGTTTCATCATGTTAGCCAGGTTGGTCTTGATCTCCCAACCTTGTAATCTGCCATTCTCAGCCTCCCAAGTGCTGGGATTATAAGCGTGAGACACCATGCCCAGTCAGGACTGTCTCTTTTTAGAATCTGCAAATGAACATTGGAAATCCAATTGAGGCCTATGAAGAGAAAGCTAGTATCCTAAGATGTAAACATTAAAGAAATTAACTGAGAGACTGCTTCGTGATGTGTGGATTCATCTCACATAGTTAAACTTTTCTTTTGATTCATCAGGGTGGAAACATTCTTTTTGTAGAATCTGTGAAGGGACATATGGGAGAATATTAAGGGCTATGTGAAAAATGGGATATGGAGCCCACTGAAGCCTTTGGAGAACAACAGAATATCCCCAGATGAAAACTAGAAAGAAGCTATCTATGAAACTGCTTTGAGATGTGTGGATTGATCTGACAGAATTAAACCTTTCTTTAGATTCAGAAGGTTTAAAATACTTATTTAGTAGAATCTGCAAGGGACATTTGAGAGCTGACTGATGCTTAGGGCGAAAAACAGAATATCCCCAGAGAAAAAGTAGAAAGAAGTTATCCATGAAACTCCTTTATAATGTGTGGATTTATCTCAAAGAGTTAAACCTTTATTTGATTCAGCTAGTTGGAAAAACTTTTTTTCTAGTATCTATGAAGGGACATGTCAGAGTCCATGGACTTCAGTCCATGGGGAATAAAGGAATATCCCGATAAAAACTTGACAGAAGCTGTCTTTGAAACAGATTTCTGATGTGTGAATTCATCTCTCAGGGTTAAAATTTTCTTTTGATTCAGCAGATGGTAAACATTCTTTTTATAGAATCTGTGAAGGGACATTTGGTAGCCCATTGAGGCCTCTAGGGATAAACTGAATATCCCGGGTAAAAACCAGAATGAATCTGTGAAACTACTTGGTGATGTTTGGACTCATCTCACATAGATAAAATTTTATTTTGATTCAACAGGCAGGAAGCACACTTTTAGTAGAATCTGCAAAGGGACATTTGGAATCGCATTCAGGTCTAAGGGGAATACCCAATATCCACATATAAAAACTTGAAAGAAGGTGTCTGCGAAACTGCCTTGTGATGTGTGAATTCATCTCACACAGTGAAGCCTTTCATTTGATTCAGTTGCTTGGAAACTCTCTTTTTGTAGAATCTGTGAAGGCACATTTGGGAGCCCATTGGGGACTATGGGAGAAAACCGAAAATCCCCAGATAAAAACTAGAAATGAGCTTTCTGTGAAACTGCTTGGAGATGTGTGGATTCATCTCATAGAGTTAAACTTTCTTTTTGATTCAGCAGCTTGGGAACATTCTGTTTGTGGAATCTGTGAAGGGATATTTGGTAGCCAATTGTGGCCTTTGGAGAAAAACGGAATATCCCCAGATAGAAACTAGAAAGAAGCTATCTGTGAAACTGCTTTGTGATGTTTGAATTCAACTAACAGAGTTAACCACTTCCTTTGATTGAGCAAGCTCGAATCACTCTTTTTTGTAGAAACAGCAAAGGGCTACTTTAAAGCCCACTGAGGTGTAAGAGGAGAAACAAAATGTCCCCAGATAAAACCTAGAAAGAAGAGACCTGTAAAACAGCTTGGAGATGTGTGAATTCTTCTCCCAAGGATAGACCTTTCTTTGGATACAGCAGGTTGGAAATACTGTTTTTGTAGACTCTGAGAAGGGACTTTTCAGAGCCCAGTGTGGCATTTGGGGAAAAAATGAATATCCTCACAGAAAAATGAGAAAGAAGCTATCTGTGAAACTGCTTTGTGATGTGTGGATTCATCTCACAGAGATAAAACTTTCTTTTGATTCAGCAGGATGGAAATACTCTTTTTGGAGAATCTGCGTGGGGATATTTGCGAGCCCATTGAGGCCTATTGGGAAAAAAACTGAATATCCTCAGATAAAAACAAGAAAGAAGCTACCTGTGAGTCTGTTTTCTGATGTGTGGATTCATGTCACAGAGTTAAGCCTTTCCATTGATTCAGCTCATTGGAAACACTCTTTTTGTAGAATCTGCTAAGAGACCTTTGGGACCACATTCAGGCCTGTGGTTGAAAACTGAATATCCATATAGACCAATGGAACAGAACAGAGTCCTTAGAAATAATACAACACATCTACAGCCATCTGATCTTTGACAAACCTGAGAGAAACAAGA
>NW_022321120.1:0-2232 GCF_002776525.5 Piliocolobus tephrosceles | reverse complement strand
AGCAAAGACTTGGAATCAACCCAAGTGCCCATCAGTGACACACTGGATGAAGAAAATGTGGCACATATACACCATGGAATACTATGCAGCCATAAAAAAGGATGAGTTCGTGTCCTTTGTAGGGACATGGATGCAGCTGGAAACCATAATTCTCAGCAAACTATAGCAAGAACAGAAAACCAAACCCTGCATGTTCTTGCTCAAAGGTGGGAATTGAACAATGAGATCACTTGGACACAGGAAGGGGACCATCACACACCGGGTCCTATTGTGGGGAGACGGGGTCGGGGGGAGGGATAGCATTAGGAGATATACCTAATGTAAATGACAAGTTAATGGGTGCAGCACACCAACATGGCACATGTATACATATGTAACAAACCTGCATGTTGTGCACATGTACCCTAGAACTTAAAGCATAATAATAATAAAATAATAATAATAATAAGAGCTATTTATGACAAACCCACAGCCAATATCATACCGAATGAGCAAAAACTGGAAGCATTCCCTTTGAAAACTGGCACAAGACAGGGATGCCCTCTCTAACCACTCCTATTCAACATAGTGTTAGAAGTTCTGGTCAAGGCAATCAGGCAAGAGAAATAAATAAAGGGCATTCAATCAGGAAAAGAGGAAGTAAATTGTACCTGTTTGCAGATGACATGATTGTATATTTAGAAAACTCCATTGTCTCAGCCCAAAATCTCCTTAAGCTGATAAGCAACTTCAGCAAAGTGTCAGGATACAAAATCAATGTGCAAAAGTCACAAGCTTTCTTATACACCAATAACAGACAAACAGAGAGCTAAATCATGAGTGAACTCCCATTCACAATTGCTTCAAATAGAATAAAATATCTAGGAATCCAACTTACAAGGGATGTGAAGGACCTCTTCAAGGAGAACTACAAACCACTGCTCAATGAAATAAAAGGGACACAAACAAATGGAAGAACATACCATGCTCATGGATAGAACCATGATCATGAAATTGGATAGAACCAATATCATGAAAATGGCCATACTGCCCAAGGTAATTTATAGATTCAATGCCATCTCCGTTAAGCTACCAATGTCTTTCTTCACAGAATTGGAGAAACTACTTTAAAGTTCATATGGAACCACAAAAGAGCCCACATTGCCAAGACAATCCTAAGTCAAAAGAACAAAGCTGGAGGCATCACACTACCTGACTTCAAACTATACTACAAGGCTACAGTAAACAAAACAGCATGGTACTGGTACCAAAACAGAGATATAGACTAATGGAACAGAACAGAGTCCTCAGAAATAATACCACACATCTACAACCATCTGATCTTTGACAAACCTGACAAAAACAGGAAATGGGGAAAGGATTCCCTATTTAATAAATGGTGCTGGGAAAACTGGCTAGCCATATGTGGAAAGCTGAAACTGGATATCTTCCTTACCCCTTATACAAAAATTAATTCAAGATGGATGAGAGACTTAAATGTTAGACTTAAAACCATAAAAACCCTAGAAGAAAACCTAGGCAATACCATTCAGGACATAGGCATGCACAAGGACTTCATGTCTAAAACACCAAAAGCAATGGCAACAAAAGCCAAAATTGACAAATGGGATCTAATTAAACTAAAGAACTTATGCACAGTAAAATAAACTACCATCAGAGTGAAGAGGCAACCTACAGAATGGGAGAAAATTTTTGCAATCTACTCATCTGACAAAGGGCTAATATCCAGAACCTACAAAGAACTCAAACAAATTTACAAGAAAAACATGAACAACCCCATCAAAAAGTGGGCAAAGGATATGAACAGACACTTCTTAAAACAAGACATTCAGACAGCCAACAGACACATGAAAAAATGCTCATCATCACTGACCATCAGAGAAATGCAAATCAAAACCACAATGAGATACCTTCTCACACCAGTTAGAATGGCAATCATTAAAAAATCAGGAAACAACAGGTGTTGGAGAGGATGTGGAGAAATAGGAACACTTTTACACTGTTGGTGGGACTGTATACTAGTTTAACCATTGTTGAAGACAGTGTGGTGATTCCTCAAGGATCTAGAACTAGAAATACCATTTGACCCAGCCATCCCATTACTGGGTATATACCCAAAAGATTATAAATTATGCTACTGTAAAGACACATGCACACTTATGTTTATTGTGGCACTATTCACAACAGCAAAGACTTGGAATCAACCCAAGTGCCCATCAGTGACACACTGGA
>NW_022321119.1:0-2232 GCF_002776525.5 Piliocolobus tephrosceles | reverse complement strand
TCCAGTGTGTCACTGATGGGCACTTGGGTTGATTCCAAGTCTTTGCTGTTGTGAATAGTGCCACAATAAACATAAGTGTGCATGTGTCTTTACAGTAGCATAATTTATAATCTTTTGGGTATATACCCAGTAATGGGATGGCTGGGTCAAATGGTATTTCTAGTTCTAGATCCTTGAGGAATCACCACACTGTCTTCAACAATGGTTAAACTAGTATACAGTCCCACCAACAGTGTAAAAGTGTTCCTATTTCTCCACATCCTCTCCAACACCTGTTGTTTCCTGATTTTTTAATGATTGCCATTCTAACTGGTGTGAGAAGGTATCTCATTGTGGTTTTGATTTGCATTTCTCTGATGGTCAGTGATGATGAGCATTTTTTCATGTGTCTGTTGGCTGTCTGAATGTCTTGTTTTAAGAAGTGTCTGTTCATATCCTTTGCCCACTTTTTGATGGGGTTGTTCATGTTTTTCTTGTAAATTTGTTTGAGTTCTTTGTAGGTTCTGGATATTAGCCCTTTGTCAGATGAGTAGATTGCAAAAATTTTCTCCCATTCTGTAGGTTGCCTCTTCACTCTGATGGTAGTTTATTTTACTGTGCATAAGTTCTTTAGTTTAATTAGATCCCATTTGTCAATTTTGGCTTTTGTTGCCATTGCTTTTGGTGTTTTAGACATGAAGTCCTTGTGCATGCCTATGTCCTGAATGGTATTGCCTAGGTTTTCTTCTAGGGTTTTTATGGTTTTAAGTCTAACATTTAAGTCTCTCATCCATCTTGAATTAATTTTTGTATAAGGGGTAAGGAAGATATCCAGTTTCAGCTTTCCACATATGGCTAGCCAGTTTTCCCAGCACCATTTATTAAATAGGGAATCCTTTCCCCATTTCCTGTTTTTGTCAGGTTTGTCAAAGATCAGATGGTTGTAGATGTGTGGTATTATTTCTGAGGACTCTGTTCTGTTCCATTAGTCTATATCTCTGTTTTGGTACCAGTACCATGCTGTTTTGTTTACTGTAGCCTTGTAGTATAGTTTGAAGTCAGGTAGTGTGATGCCTCCAGCTTTGTTCTTTTGACTTAGGATTGTCTTGGCAATGTGGGCTCTTTTGTGGTTCCATATGAACTTTAAAGTAGTTTCTCCAATTCTGTGAAGAAAGACATTGGTAGCTTAACGGAGATGGCATTGAATCTATAAATTACCTTGGGCAGTATGGCCATTTTCATGATATTGGTTCTATCCAATTTCATGATCATGGTTCTATCCATGAGCATGGTATGTTCTTCCATTTGTTTGTGTCCCTTTTATTTCATTGAGCAGTGGTTTGTAGTTCTCCTTGAAGAGGTCCTTCACATCCCTTGTAAGTTGGATTCCTAGATATTTTATTCTATTTGAAGCAATTGTGAATGGGAGTTCACTCATGATTTAGCTCTCTGTTTGTCTGTTATTGGTGTATAAGAAAGCTTGTGACTTTTGCACATTGATTTTGTATCCTGACACTTTGCTGAAGTTGCTTATCAGCTTAAGGAGATTTTGGGCTGAGACAATGGAGTTTTCTAAATATACAATCATGTCATCTGCAAACAGGTACAATTTACTTCCTCTTTTCCTGATTGAATGCCCTTTATTTATTTCTCTTGCCTGATTGCCTTGACCAGAACTTCTAACACTATGTTGAATAGGAGTGGTTAGAGAGGGCATCCCTGTCTTGTGCCAGTTTTCAAAGGGAATGCTTCCAGTTTTTGCTCATTCGGTATGATATTGGCTGTGGGTTTGTCATAAATAGCTCTTATTATTATTATTATTTTATTATTATTATGCTTTAAGTTCTAGGGTACATGTGCACAACATGCAGGTTTGTTACATATGTATACATGTGCCATGTTGGTGTGCTGCACCCATTAACTTGTCATTTACATTAGGTATATCTCCTAATGCTATCCCTCCCCCCGACCCCGTCTCCCCACAATAGGACCCGGTGTGTGATGGTCCCCTTCCTGTGTCCAAGTGATCTCATTGTTCAATTCCCACCTTTGAGCAAGAACATGCAGGGTTTGGTTTTCTGTTCTTGCTATAGTTTGCTGAGAATTATGGTTTCCAGCTGCATCCATGTCCCTACAAAGGACACGAACTCATCCTTTTTTATGGCTGCATAGTATTCCATGGTGTATATGTGCCACATTTTCTTCATCCAGTGTGTCACTGATGGGCACTTGGGTTGATTCCAAGTCTTTGCT
>NW_022321118.1:0-1180 GCF_002776525.5 Piliocolobus tephrosceles | reverse complement strand
GCTCCAGCCTCTCTTCCTGGCTCCTGTGCACTTCAGGTGGGGGCCGGCTGAGTTGCAGGGGAGAGGCGGCTGAGTTTCCGGCGCTGTCCTAGCCAGCTCCCCTGCATGACTCCAGAGACCACCTTGCTCAGAGAGCTGCCCAGGGAGCTGCTGACTAGGGACCCCCACAGTTTTGCTGAGTGAGAAAGGGCTGAGGGTGAGAAGCAGGCAGGTGTGAAAGCCAGAGGGCATCTCTGGTTGCACACAGGATGCTCTCACCTCCAGCAGGAGAATAGCAGAGCCCAAGGGACTAAACATGGAAGAAGGTGAAATACCCAACCAAGGCCAGAGGCCAGGGTCCTGGTTAGGAAAGCTGGAGGCCCTGGCAGATGCAGTGGAGACACCTGGGCAGATATTCCTGAGTCCCCAGACTCTTCTTGGAGCCTCTGAGCCTATGCAATCAGCTCCTCCTTGGGCACTGGGCCTGGGAAAAAGCCAGCGGCACATGCTGGGCTGCTGCAGGACACAGCTAATCCTGGCAAGAGGGCAGGTCGGGTGGGGGGCTTTGACCCAAGAAGAAGGCCCTGGCTGCTCCCAGGGCTGCCACTGAGGAGACTGAGCATGCTAAAGGCCAAGGTCTGCTGCGGAGGCAGGGGTTGAAGCTCCAGGAGGCCCAGAAGGAGCAGGGCCAGCCTGGCAGCAGGCCAAGGGCAAGAGTGCCTGGTGGTGTGGGTCTGGGTGGGGCCTTGGTGGGCCGGGTCAAGGACAGGGGGAGATGGGCTCAGTGAGGATTTCAGATGTGGGCCTTCATGGTCTCCTGGGGGGTGGAGGAAGCTGGTCATGGTGGAGCCTGGGTGAGGGCAGAGGTGGGGAGAAAGGCGGAGGTGGAGGAGCCTGCAGGGAGGGAAGCCATAGGCTACACCCCAGAAGACCCTGCTCCAGACCGGGTGGGGTGGGCCGTGCAGCCAGCTTGACTTATTTATTCTTTTGCGATGAAATTCACATAACAAAATTAATGACGTTAAAGCAAACAATTCAGTGACATTTAGTGCTTTCACCCTGTCCTGCAACCCTGACCTCCACCCTGTCTCAGAACACGTCCTCACCCTAAAGGGAACCAAACACATTAAGCAGTCGGTCCCTGTTGCCCTCTCGCTCCAGCCTCTCTTCCTGGCTCCTGTGCACTTCAGGTGGGGGCCGG
>NW_022321117.1:0-1180 GCF_002776525.5 Piliocolobus tephrosceles | reverse complement strand
CCGGCCCCCACCTGAAGTGCACAGGAGCCAGGAAGAGAGGCTGGAGCGAGAGGGCAACAGGGACCGACTGCTTAATGTGTTTGGTTCCCTTTAGGGTGAGGACGTGTTCTGAGACAGGGTGGAGGTCAGGGTTGCAGGACAGGGTGAAAGCACTAAATGTCACTGAATTGTTTGCTTTAACGTCATTAATTTTGTTATGTGAATTTCATCGCAAAAGAATAAATAAGTCAAGCTGGCTGCACGGCCCACCCCACCCGGTCTGGAGCAGGGTCTTCTGGGGTGTAGCCTATGGCTTCCCTCCCTGCAGGCTCCTCCACCTCCGCCTTTCTCCCCACCTCTGCCCTCACCCAGGCTCCACCATGACCAGCTTCCTCCACCCCCCAGGAGACCATGAAGGCCCACATCTGAAATCCTCACTGAGCCCATCTCCCCCTGTCCTTGACCCGGCCCACCAAGGCCCCACCCAGACCCACACCACCAGGCACTCTTGCCCTTGGCCTGCTGCCAGGCTGGCCCTGCTCCTTCTGGGCCTCCTGGAGCTTCAACCCCTGCCTCCGCAGCAGACCTTGGCCTTTAGCATGCTCAGTCTCCTCAGTGGCAGCCCTGGGAGCAGCCAGGGCCTTCTTCTTGGGTCAAAGCCCCCCACCCGACCTGCCCTCTTGCCAGGATTAGCTGTGTCCTGCAGCAGCCCAGCATGTGCCGCTGGCTTTTTCCCAGGCCCAGTGCCCAAGGAGGAGCTGATTGCATAGGCTCAGAGGCTCCAAGAAGAGTCTGGGGACTCAGGAATATCTGCCCAGGTGTCTCCACTGCATCTGCCAGGGCCTCCAGCTTTCCTAACCAGGACCCTGGCCTCTGGCCTTGGTTGGGTATTTCACCTTCTTCCATGTTTAGTCCCTTGGGCTCTGCTATTCTCCTGCTGGAGGTGAGAGCATCCTGTGTGCAACCAGAGATGCCCTCTGGCTTTCACACCTGCCTGCTTCTCACCCTCAGCCCTTTCTCACTCAGCAAAACTGTGGGGGTCCCTAGTCAGCAGCTCCCTGGGCAGCTCTCTGAGCAAGGTGGTCTCTGGAGTCATGCAGGGGAGCTGGCTAGGACAGCGCCGGAAACTCAGCCGCCTCTCCCCTGCAACTCAGCCGGCCCCCACCTGAAGTGCACAGGAGCCAGGAAGAGAGGCTGGAGC
>NW_022321116.1:205-2408 GCF_002776525.5 Piliocolobus tephrosceles | reverse complement strand
ATTGGTCTGTTTAGAATTTCTATTTCTTGGTCAGGCACAGTGGTTCACGCCTGTAATCCCAGCACTTTGGGAGGCCAAGGTGGGTGGATCACCTGGGGTTAGGAGTTTGACCAGCCTGGTCAACATGGTGAAACATTGTCTCTACTAAAAATACAAAAATTAGCCGAATGTGGTGGTGTCCACCTGTAATCCCAGCTACTTTGGAGGCTGAGGCAGAATAGCTTGAACCCAGAAGGCAGAGGTTGTAGTGAGTGGAGATGGCACCACTGCACTCCAGCCTGGGCAATGGAGTGAGAACCTGGCCCAGAAAAAAAAAAAAAAAAAAATTTAAATTCCTGATTCAGCCTTGGTCTATTGTAATGTTTCTAGAAACATATCAATTTCTCCAAGGTTATTTTGTTTGTTGGCATTTAATTGTTCACAGTAGTCTCTTACGATCAATATTATTTCTGTGGCATCAATTGTAACATCATTTTTATTTCATTTTAGCTTTTGAGTCTTCTCTTTTTCCTAGTCTAGCTAAATGTTTTTCAAATTTGTTTATATTTTTGGAAAAACAGTTCAGTTTCTTTGATCTTTTAAAATTGTTTTCTATTTTCTATCTTTTCTCTCTAATCTTTATTCCTTGCTTTCTTCTGCTAGCTTTTCACTTTGTTTTTTTTTAAATTGATATAACATATTTTTCATACTTAATTGGTATATATTAATATTTTTTACATGCACAAAGTGTGTAATGATCAAGTCAGGGTATTTGGGGAATCTATCACTTTGAGTATTTATTCTTCCTATGTGTACATCATATTTCAAATCCTCTCTTCTAGCTACTTTGAAATATGAAGTACATTTTTGGTGACTATATCACCCTACTCTGCTATGAAATATCGGGGCTTATCTCTTCTATCAAACTATTTCTTTATATCCACCAGTAAACTTATATTTATATTTCGCTCCCATCCACACAAACTCCATGGCCTCTGATATCTATTATTCTCTTCTCTATCTCCATGAGATCAATATTTTAGCTCCCACATGTGAGTGAGAACATGTAGTATCTATTTTTCTGTGCCTGGCTTATCTCCCTTAACATAATGACCTACAGTTCTATCCATGTTGCTACAAATGACATGATTTTATTTTCTTCATGCTGAATAGTATTTCATTGTGTACATATACCACATTTTCTTTATCTGTTCATCCATCCAATAAACACTTCAGTTGATTTCTTACCTTTGTTATTATAAATAGTTTGAAGAGATAAACATGCAAGTGCAGGTACCCCTTTGATATACAGATTTCTTTTCATTTGGATAAGTACCTAGCAGTGGAATTTCTAAATCACATGCTGGTTCTATTTTTAGTTCTTTGAGAAATCTTCATACTGTTAACCATAGTGGTTGTACTAATTTATATTACCAACAACAGTGTATAAGAGTTCTTTCTTCTCCACATGCTCACTAGCATGTTACTTTTTATCTTTTTAGTCATAGCCATCCTAACTGAGGTAAGGTGATATCTTATTGTAGTTTTGATTTGTATTTCCCTGATGATTAGTTATGCTGAGCATTTTTTCATGTGCCTGTTGTTAAACTGAAATTTGACCTGAGAAAATCTTCATATACCATACTTGAGTCTTTATGGGCTTCATACATTCAGGTGCTTTAATGTTTGGTGCATATATGCTTATAATTATTGCAACTTACTGACTGACCCTTTTATAATTTTATATTGACCTTCTTTGTTTATTGTGCCATTTTTGACTTAAAATCTATTTTTTCTGATGTACATATAAATTGTTTACCATTTGCATAGAGTATATTTTTCTATTACTTCACCTTCAGCTTATGTGTGTGTGTAAACAAAAGTGCATCTCTTACAGACAACATGTAGTAACATCTTGTTTTTTTTCAAATCTAGTCATCTAGTGTATTTTTTATTGAGGAATTTAATCCATTAAATTTAAAGTGGTTGCTGATGGAGAATAACTTATTATTGTCATTTTTAATTGAACACATTTGAACAATTAAACATTTTTTAATTGTTTTATGTTTGTCTTGTTATTTTGTCCCTCTCTTTCTCTTGTTGTCTTTCTTTGTAATTTGTTGATTTTTGTAGTGAAATACTTTGAATTTTTTTTATATTCCAAGAGGTATATAAAGGAATATAAAGGTGTATATATATATATATATATATGTATGTGTGTGTG
>NW_022321116.1:0-105 GCF_002776525.5 Piliocolobus tephrosceles | reverse complement strand
GTCCTGGGCTTTACTTTGTTCATAAGTTTTGCTTACAGATTCAATTTTATTACTAATCATTGGTCTGTTTAGAATTTCTATTTCTTGGTCAGGCACAGTGGTTCA
>NW_022321115.1:2303-2408 GCF_002776525.5 Piliocolobus tephrosceles | reverse complement strand
TGAACCACTGTGCCTGACCAAGAAATAGAAATTCTAAACAGACCAATGATTAGTAATAAAATTGAATCTGTAAGCAAAACTTATGAACAAAGTAAAGCCCAGGAC
>NW_022321115.1:0-2203 GCF_002776525.5 Piliocolobus tephrosceles | reverse complement strand
CACACACACATACATATATATATATATATATATACACCTTTATATTCCTTTATATACCTCTTGGAATATAAAAAAAATTCAAAGTATTTCACTACAAAAATCAACAAATTACAAAGAAAGACAACAAGAGAAAGAGAGGGACAAAATAACAAGACAAACATAAAACAATTAAAAAATGTTTAATTGTTCAAATGTGTTCAATTAAAAATGACAATAATAAGTTATTCTCCATCAGCAACCACTTTAAATTTAATGGATTAAATTCCTCAATAAAAAATACACTAGATGACTAGATTTGAAAAAAAACAAGATGTTACTACATGTTGTCTGTAAGAGATGCACTTTTGTTTACACACACACATAAGCTGAAGGTGAAGTAATAGAAAAATATACTCTATGCAAATGGTAAACAATTTATATGTACATCAGAAAAAATAGATTTTAAGTCAAAAATGGCACAATAAACAAAGAAGGTCAATATAAAATTATAAAAGGGTCAGTCAGTAAGTTGCAATAATTATAAGCATATATGCACCAAACATTAAAGCACCTGAATGTATGAAGCCCATAAAGACTCAAGTATGGTATATGAAGATTTTCTCAGGTCAAATTTCAGTTTAACAACAGGCACATGAAAAAATGCTCAGCATAACTAATCATCAGGGAAATACAAATCAAAACTACAATAAGATATCACCTTACCTCAGTTAGGATGGCTATGACTAAAAAGATAAAAAGTAACATGCTAGTGAGCATGTGGAGAAGAAAGAACTCTTATACACTGTTGTTGGTAATATAAATTAGTACAACCACTATGGTTAACAGTATGAAGATTTCTCAAAGAACTAAAAATAGAACCAGCATGTGATTTAGAAATTCCACTGCTAGGTACTTATCCAAATGAAAAGAAATCTGTATATCAAAGGGGTACCTGCACTTGCATGTTTATCTCTTCAAACTATTTATAATAACAAAGGTAAGAAATCAACTGAAGTGTTTATTGGATGGATGAACAGATAAAGAAAATGTGGTATATGTACACAATGAAATACTATTCAGCATGAAGAAAATAAAATCATGTCATTTGTAGCAACATGGATAGAACTGTAGGTCATTATGTTAAGGGAGATAAGCCAGGCACAGAAAAATAGATACTACATGTTCTCACTCACATGTGGGAGCTAAAATATTGATCTCATGGAGATAGAGAAGAGAATAATAGATATCAGAGGCCATGGAGTTTGTGTGGATGGGAGCGAAATATAAATATAAGTTTACTGGTGGATATAAAGAAATAGTTTGATAGAAGAGATAAGCCCCGATATTTCATAGCAGAGTAGGGTGATATAGTCACCAAAAATGTACTTCATATTTCAAAGTAGCTAGAAGAGAGGATTTGAAATATGATGTACACATAGGAAGAATAAATACTCAAAGTGATAGATTCCCCAAATACCCTGACTTGATCATTACACACTTTGTGCATGTAAAAAATATTAATATATACCAATTAAGTATGAAAAATATGTTATATCAATTTAAAAAAAAACAAAGTGAAAAGCTAGCAGAAGAAAGCAAGGAATAAAGATTAGAGAGAAAAGATAGAAAATAGAAAACAATTTTAAAAGATCAAAGAAACTGAACTGTTTTTCCAAAAATATAAACAAATTTGAAAAACATTTAGCTAGACTAGGAAAAAGAGAAGACTCAAAAGCTAAAATGAAATAAAAATGATGTTACAATTGATGCCACAGAAATAATATTGATCGTAAGAGACTACTGTGAACAATTAAATGCCAACAAACAAAATAACCTTGGAGAAATTGATATGTTTCTAGAAACATTACAATAGACCAAGGCTGAATCAGGAATTTAAATTTTTTTTTTTTTTTTTTTCTGGGCCAGGTTCTCACTCCATTGCCCAGGCTGGAGTGCAGTGGTGCCATCTCCACTCACTACAACCTCTGCCTTCTGGGTTCAAGCTATTCTGCCTCAGCCTCCAAAGTAGCTGGGATTACAGGTGGACACCACCACATTCGGCTAATTTTTGTATTTTTAGTAGAGACAATGTTTCACCATGTTGACCAGGCTGGTCAAACTCCTAACCCCAGGTGATCCACCCACCTTGGCCTCCCAAAGTGCTGGGATTACAGGCGTGAACCACTGTGCCTGACCAAGAAATAGAAATTCTAAACAGACCAAT
>NW_022321114.1:1013-1529 GCF_002776525.5 Piliocolobus tephrosceles | reverse complement strand
TCCAAAAGTGGGGAAAGGATATGAACAGACATTTCTCAAAAGAAGACATTCATACAGCCAACAGACACATGAAAAAATGCTCATCATCACTGGCCATCAGAGAAATGCAAATCAAAACCACAATGAGATACCATCTCACACCAGTTAGAATGGCAATCATTAAAAAATCAGGAAACAATAGGTGTTGGAGAGGATGTGGAGAAATAGGAACACTTTTACACTGTTGGTGGGATTGTAAACTAGTTCAACCATTATGGAAAACAGTATGGCGATTCCTCAAGGATCTAGAACTAGATGTACCATATGACCCAGCCATCCCACTACTGGGTATATACCCAAAGGATTATAAATTATGCTTCTACAAAGACACATGCACACGTATGTTTATTGCGGCACTATTCACAATAGCAAAGACTTGGAATCAACCCAAATGTCCATTAGTGACAGACTGGATTAAGAAAATGTGGCACATATACACCATGGAATACTATGCAGCCATAAAAAAGGATGAGTTTG
>NW_022321114.1:551-913 GCF_002776525.5 Piliocolobus tephrosceles | reverse complement strand
CAAGGACCTAGAACTAGATGTACCATATGACCCAGCCATCCCACTACTGGGTATATACCCAAAGGATTATAAATTATGCTACTACAAAGACACATGCACACGTATGTTTATTGCGGCACTATTCACAATAGCAAAGACTTGGAATCAACCCAAATGTCCATCAGTGACAGACTGGATTAAGAAAATGTGGCACATATACACCATGGAATACTATGCAGCCATAAAAAAGGATGAGTTTGCGTCCTTTGTAGAGACATGGATGCAGCTGGAAACCATCATTCTTAGCAAATTATCACAAGAAGAGAAAACCAAACACCGCATGTTCTCACTCATAGGTGGGAACTGAACAATGAGCTCACTTG
>NW_022321114.1:0-451 GCF_002776525.5 Piliocolobus tephrosceles | reverse complement strand
GATGAGTTTGCGTCCTTTGTAGGGACATGGATGCAGCTGGAAACCATCATTCTTAGCAAACTATCACAAGAAGAGAAAACCAAACACCGCATGTTCTCACTCATAGGTGGGAACTGAACAATGAGCTCACTTGGACTCAGGAAGGGGAACATCACACACTGGGGCCTATCATGGGGAGGGGGGAGGGGGGAGGGATTGCATTGGGGAGTTATACCTGATATAAATGATGAATTGATGGGTGTTGACGAGTTGATGGGTGCAGCACACCAACATGGCACATGTATACATATGTAACCTGCACGTTATGCACATGTACCCTAGAACTTAAAGTATAATAAAAAATAAAAAATAAAAAATAAAAAAAATAAATAAACAGCACAAGATCTTTCTTTAAAAAAATAAAAATAAAAACCCTAGAAGAAAATCTAGGTAGTACCATTCAGGACATAGG
>NW_022321113.1:1078-1529 GCF_002776525.5 Piliocolobus tephrosceles | reverse complement strand
CCTATGTCCTGAATGGTACTACCTAGATTTTCTTCTAGGGTTTTTATTTTTATTTTTTTAAAGAAAGATCTTGTGCTGTTTATTTATTTTTTTTATTTTTTATTTTTTATTTTTTATTATACTTTAAGTTCTAGGGTACATGTGCATAACGTGCAGGTTACATATGTATACATGTGCCATGTTGGTGTGCTGCACCCATCAACTCGTCAACACCCATCAATTCATCATTTATATCAGGTATAACTCCCCAATGCAATCCCTCCCCCCTCCCCCCTCCCCATGATAGGCCCCAGTGTGTGATGTTCCCCTTCCTGAGTCCAAGTGAGCTCATTGTTCAGTTCCCACCTATGAGTGAGAACATGCGGTGTTTGGTTTTCTCTTCTTGTGATAGTTTGCTAAGAATGATGGTTTCCAGCTGCATCCATGTCCCTACAAAGGACGCAAACTCATC
>NW_022321113.1:616-978 GCF_002776525.5 Piliocolobus tephrosceles | reverse complement strand
CAAGTGAGCTCATTGTTCAGTTCCCACCTATGAGTGAGAACATGCGGTGTTTGGTTTTCTCTTCTTGTGATAATTTGCTAAGAATGATGGTTTCCAGCTGCATCCATGTCTCTACAAAGGACGCAAACTCATCCTTTTTTATGGCTGCATAGTATTCCATGGTGTATATGTGCCACATTTTCTTAATCCAGTCTGTCACTGATGGACATTTGGGTTGATTCCAAGTCTTTGCTATTGTGAATAGTGCCGCAATAAACATACGTGTGCATGTGTCTTTGTAGTAGCATAATTTATAATCCTTTGGGTATATACCCAGTAGTGGGATGGCTGGGTCATATGGTACATCTAGTTCTAGGTCCTTG
>NW_022321113.1:0-516 GCF_002776525.5 Piliocolobus tephrosceles | reverse complement strand
CAAACTCATCCTTTTTTATGGCTGCATAGTATTCCATGGTGTATATGTGCCACATTTTCTTAATCCAGTCTGTCACTAATGGACATTTGGGTTGATTCCAAGTCTTTGCTATTGTGAATAGTGCCGCAATAAACATACGTGTGCATGTGTCTTTGTAGAAGCATAATTTATAATCCTTTGGGTATATACCCAGTAGTGGGATGGCTGGGTCATATGGTACATCTAGTTCTAGATCCTTGAGGAATCGCCATACTGTTTTCCATAATGGTTGAACTAGTTTACAATCCCACCAACAGTGTAAAAGTGTTCCTATTTCTCCACATCCTCTCCAACACCTATTGTTTCCTGATTTTTTAATGATTGCCATTCTAACTGGTGTGAGATGGTATCTCATTGTGGTTTTGATTTGCATTTCTCTGATGGCCAGTGATGATGAGCATTTTTTCATGTGTCTGTTGGCTGTATGAATGTCTTCTTTTGAGAAATGTCTGTTCATATCCTTTCCCCACTTTTGGA
>NW_022321112.1:0-1859 GCF_002776525.5 Piliocolobus tephrosceles | reverse complement strand
GAAGCAGATAAGACTGGAATTAGCAGTCTATGACTATTCTCGTTATACCTTCACCGTATTTTATTCATTTTAATTGTAGACCTGATGTTACATGTTTCTGTTCTTGTTTCTTTTCACATATCCCTACTTGAATATAGGGTGGAATCTGTCTTTTGTTTATATTTTCGGCTTCTCTCAGGATATGCCATGATTTTATAGGTGCAGGAAATAAAGAAATATAATGTTTTCTAAAGTTGTTTTTTTTTAATAGGAGGAAGCAACAAAACCATCAACTAGCAAAAATAGAAATGGTATTATTTAAAGTGCTCCATGAAAGCAAACAAATTATAATAATTTTGTTTTTTGTGTACAAAAATTAGAGGTGGTAAGTTAGTGAATATTTCTAAAAAAGTATTGGCTTAAATGCTATTATTAAACAAAAAAATCCAAGTGTGGCAGCTCATGCCTGTAATCCCAACACTTTGGGAGGTCAAGGTAGGCAGATCACTTGAGCCCAGGAGTTTGAGACTTTGCCTGGGTAACATGGCAAAACCCGGTCTCTGTTTTAAAAAAAACTGCAAAAATTGGCTGAGTGTGGTAGCACAGTCTGATAGTCCCAACTACTTGGGAGGCTGAGGAGAAAGGACCACTTGAACTGAAGAGGTTGAGGCTGCAGTGACCTGTGATCCCATCACTGCACTCCATTCTAGGTGACAGAACAAGACCCTGTCTCAAAAAAAAAAAAAAAAAAAAAGAAAAGAAAAAAAAACACAAAGTTGTAGACCCAAATATAATATTGTTTTTGCTATTTTTCTCATCTTACAAACTCCTTTTTTCTGAAACTATATCAAACCTGAAGTTATTTTTTCTATTATTTTTATTTTTTTTAAATATTCGTGAATGGAGATAGACTTTGTGTATTTGAAATTTACAGTAACTCATAGTCTCCTGAATGTATCTGTGAATAACATTTTATTGATAAGTCATCAGCAGGATCAGGAGAAGAGGAAGATACAGGATCATCCTGCAGTTCTAAGGTACTGTCTACTGTCATTATAAGTATCGAGGGATATTAAATCATACAATGGGATGGTTGGGCTTTACTTTCTCACCTGTGTGTACTCCCATAAAGGAATTACTTTCTCACATTTCAGTATATAATGAATACAATAATTATGTGCTAAGTAGATTACTGCTGTATAGTACAATTCTGCTAATTTGCAGAATTCATTTAAGAAGCCAGCATAGTATAATGAAAAAAAAAAATAGAGGGAATCACTTCAGGTTCTGAAGATAAGTTTGTCTAAAAACTAAAGAATTATTCCAGGTCAACCTAGGAGCAAATGTACAATTCTGTGGTATATCTGGATGTGTAAATATCCTAATGAGATGCAGAGATAAAGAGTTTAAGCTGTAGGGTTTGTTTTTTTTAGAACTTGGAACTTGAAAAGATAGTGCCTAGGACTTGAAAGTATTGTAATGTTTGGATCATCAGTGTAGATCTGCAAGGAACATTTTATGAGAAGGAAAAGCATGGGAAATAGTCTACTTGTGGAAGTATAAAAACAACAGTTTGGTTTAATAGTGTTTTAATTCTTTTTAACAGTAGAATGCTTTGAGTTTCTTTGTGGCAGTCATGCTTGTAGTAACATAAGTAACAAATAATAATGATATATTCGAAGGTTGCAATTGTGGAAAGAGATGGGAATGGCCTGACCTCTTAGGTAGAAGCAGCTGGTGCTTAGTGGTACCAGCACTGAGTGGAAGTCAAAAGATACGTTAGTGTCCTGGTCCTGTCACTTACTAGCTGTGGAACCTTGGGAAAAATTACTCAACTTATTTGAATGTCAGTGCCCTTTTTCATAAAGATGGTACTGATA
>NW_022321111.1:0-1859 GCF_002776525.5 Piliocolobus tephrosceles | reverse complement strand
TATCAGTACCATCTTTATGAAAAAGGGCACTGACATTCAAATAAGTTGAGTAATTTTTCCCAAGGTTCCACAGCTAGTAAGTGACAGGACCAGGACACTAACGTATCTTTTGACTTCCACTCAGTGCTGGTACCACTAAGCACCAGCTGCTTCTACCTAAGAGGTCAGGCCATTCCCATCTCTTTCCACAATTGCAACCTTCGAATATATCATTATTATTTGTTACTTATGTTACTACAAGCATGACTGCCACAAAGAAACTCAAAGCATTCTACTGTTAAAAAGAATTAAAACACTATTAAACCAAACTGTTGTTTTTATACTTCCACAAGTAGACTATTTCCCATGCTTTTCCTTCTCATAAAATGTTCCTTGCAGATCTACACTGATGATCCAAACATTACAATACTTTCAAGTCCTAGGCACTATCTTTTCAAGTTCCAAGTTCTAAAAAAAACAAACCCTACAGCTTAAACTCTTTATCTCTGCATCTCATTAGGATATTTACACATCCAGATATACCACAGAATTGTACATTTGCTCCTAGGTTGACCTGGAATAATTCTTTAGTTTTTAGACAAACTTATCTTCAGAACCTGAAGTGATTCCCTCTATTTTTTTTTTTCATTATACTATGCTGGCTTCTTAAATGAATTCTGCAAATTAGCAGAATTGTACTATACAGCAGTAATCTACTTAGCACATAATTATTGTATTCATTATATACTGAAATGTGAGAAAGTAATTCCTTTATGGGAGTACACACAGGTGAGAAAGTAAAGCCCAACCATCCCATTGTATGATTTAATATCCCTCGATACTTATAATGACAGTAGACAGTACCTTAGAACTGCAGGATGATCCTGTATCTTCCTCTTCTCCTGATCCTGCTGATGACTTATCAATAAAATGTTATTCACAGATACATTCAGGAGACTATGAGTTACTGTAAATTTCAAATACACAAAGTCTATCTCCATTCACGAATATTTAAAAAAAATAAAAATAATAGAAAAAATAACTTCAGGTTTGATATAGTTTCAGAAAAAAGGAGTTTGTAAGATGAGAAAAATAGCAAAAACAATATTATATTTGGGTCTACAACTTTGTGTTTTTTTTTCTTTTCTTTTTTTTTTTTTTTTTTTTTGAGACAGGGTCTTGTTCTGTCACCTAGAATGGAGTGCAGTGATGGGATCACAGGTCACTGCAGCCTCAACCTCTTCAGTTCAAGTGGTCCTTTCTCCTCAGCCTCCCAAGTAGTTGGGACTATCAGACTGTGCTACCACACTCAGCCAATTTTTGCAGTTTTTTTTAAAACAGAGACCGGGTTTTGCCATGTTACCCAGGCAAAGTCTCAAACTCCTGGGCTCAAGTGATCTGCCTACCTTGACCTCCCAAAGTGTTGGGATTACAGGCATGAGCTGCCACACTTGGATTTTTTTGTTTAATAATAGCATTTAAGCCAATACTTTTTTAGAAATATTCACTAACTTACCACCTCTAATTTTTGTACACAAAAAACAAAATTATTATAATTTGTTTGCTTTCATGGAGCACTTTAAATAATACCATTTCTATTTTTGCTAGTTGATGGTTTTGTTGCTTCCTCCTATTAAAAAAAAACAACTTTAGAAAACATTATATTTCTTTATTTCCTGCACCTATAAAATCATGGCATATCCTGAGAGAAGCCGAAAATATAAACAAAAGACAGATTCCACCCTATATTCAAGTAGGGATATGTGAAAAGAAACAAGAACAGAAACATGTAACATCAGGTCTACAATTAAAATGAATAAAATACGGTGAAGGTATAACGAGAATAGTCATAGACTGCTAATTCCAGTCTTATCTGCTTC
>NW_022321110.1:0-1783 GCF_002776525.5 Piliocolobus tephrosceles | reverse complement strand
AGCACAAAGGTGACACAAACCTCAGAAAAAATGCTGCTTGCAGCTTTAATGGTTGTATCAACGGTGGTAAGTCTCCCCATGCCTGCAGGAGCAGCTGCAGCTAATTATACATACTGGGCTTATGTGCCTTTCCCGCCCTTAATTCGGGCAGTGACATGGATGGATAATCCTATTGAAGTATATGTTAATAATAGTGTGTGGGTACCTGGTCCCACAGTTGATCGTTGCCCTGCCAAACCAGAGGAAGAAGGAATGATGATAAATATTTCCATTGGGTATCATTATCCTCCTATATGTCTAGAAAAAGCACCAGGATGTTTAATGCCTGCTATCCAAAATTAGTTGGTAGAGGTGCCTACTCTCAATCCCATCAGTATATTTACTTACCATAAGGTTGTGGAACTCACAATCTGGTATTGATCAAAAATTGGCAAATCAAATTAATGATCTTAGACAAACTGTCATTTGGATGGGAGATAGGCTCATGAGCTTGGAACATCGTTTCCAGTTACAGTGTGACTGAAATACTTCAGATTTTTGTATTACACCTCAAATTTATAATGAGTCTAAACATCACTGGGACATGGTTAGACGCCATTTACAGGGAAGAGAAGATAATCTCACTTTAGACATTTCTAAATTAAAAGAACAAATTTTTGAAGCCTCTCAAAGTCATTTAAATATTGTGCCTGGAGCTGAGGCATTAGATCAAGTGGCAAAAATCTTGATGGATTAAACCCCACGACTTGGATTAAGTCTATTGGAAACTCTACTGTAGTAAATTTTGGAATTATGTGTCTCTGTTTAATTGGTTTGTTTTTAGTGTGCTGGACCAGTCGAAGAATCCTGCGCAAAAATCGAGAGAACGAACAAGCCTTCATCGCCATGGCACATTTATATAAAAGAAAAGAGAGAGAAAATGTTGCGAGAAGTCAGGGACCTTGAACAAAGGGACTGGCTGGAGCCACAACAGAAAAACATAAAATATAAAGATTTCATGGACATTTTATTAGTTCTCCAAAATTTATACTTTTGTAATTTCTTATGTCTGTCTTTAATCTCTTAATCCCATCATTTTCTTTGTAAGATGAGGAGGATATATGTCACCTCAGGACCCTGTGATGATTGCCTTAACTGCACAAATTGTTTGTAGAGCATGTGTGTTTAAACAGTATGAAAACTGGGCATCTTGAAAAAAGAACGAGATAACAACGGTGTTCACAAGGGAGGTAACCTTGAACTGGCCGCCGGTGAGCCAGAGGGAACAGAGCCATATCTTTTCTCCTTTTGCACACAAATAGGAGAGATATCTCTAAATTCTTTTTCTCAGCAAGGAATGTCCCTGAGAAGGAGAATGCGCTCTAAGGGCAGGCCTATAAACGACCCCCTTGGAGGCATGCTGCCTTTTACAGTTAAAGCTGAAGGGATGAAATAAGCCCCGGCCTCCTGTAGTGCTCTCAGGCTTATTGGGATAAGGAAATTCCCACCTAATAAATTTTGGTCAGTCAGGTTGTCTGCTCTCAAACCCTATTTCCTGATAAATGTTATCAATGACTATGCGTGCCCTAAAATTTCATTAACAATTTTAATTTTGGTGTTAACACCGTCCTGTGATCTCATCCTGCCTCCACTTACTCTGTAGTATTCTATTACTTTGTGAAGTATGTAATCTCAGTGTCATGATGACAATGGTGATTTTGTTGAAAAGAAAAGGGGGAAATGTGGGGAAAAGAGATGTCAGCCTGTTACTGTGTTATTATAGATAGAAGTAAGTTTAAGAGAC
>NW_022321109.1:0-9217 GCF_002776525.5 Piliocolobus tephrosceles | reverse complement strand
CCAGTGGAAGAGGATGAGAATGGAATGAGCTGGTGAACCTTAATGGAGGCGGGTAAGAGTGGAATTAGCAGGGGAAGGCCAAAGACACTGAGTTGGATAAGAGTAGGGGTTTTAAAAAAGAGATCAGAATAGTGGGCTTTGTGATAAATTAGAGGAATGAGAAACACAGGATGTTGGTGTCTTGTTTTTCTAAGACCAGCCGAGCGGGCGCAAAAGAACCAGCGGGTAGGCAAGTGTAACAGCAAAACTGCACGTTTATTTTGGTAACCTAAGGTGTGCGGGAGAAGTCTGTCGGCCTCCGGGGAAGGAGGCCGGCAGAGTCCCCCCGTGGGGCTCTCGGACGGACTTCCCACAGTCCCGACATCCCGACAGGAGTGGGGCTGCAAGAAGGCCGCGTGGCTCAATGGCGGAGAGCGGCTTTTCTAGGAGTGGGAGGGCAATAGGTGGGGCATGGGCGTGTCAGGGGCGTTCCGCAGGTGCGACCAGGTAAATCTTGGTCTCTTCAGATTGACGTCACCTGGCGCATGCCCAGTTGGTCTGCACCCTCCCTGGGCGCCGGCTGCATTTTCGCGCGCGCGCGGGAAGGGTTGGGGGTGGGGATGAAGAACCCGGAAGTGCACCATCTTGCCTCGGTTCGTCCAAACAGTTGGGAGTTAGCAAAAAAGACGTGTTAAAGTAGTGGGTTTAAGAGAGTCCTAAACGGGTTGCTGCTGTTTTGGTTCTCTAATTGGAAAAACTGACAGACATCAAGGTTTTGTTTGTTTGTCTGTTTGGAAAGATGTTAAGAGAATTTGAGCCTGTGGGAAGAGTCTTAGAGCATATAGAAATGTGTATCATCTTCCACCCCAACTTACAGAGGGGTAGCTTAGAGCCCGTCGAGTACTAGTGTACTGGAGGTTGCTGAACTGCATGGATCTGTGGTCCAGGCCAGGTATCCCCTTTTCTCTGCCACTTTTCCCAATTAACTAATGTTCTTCTCATATCTGTGTAGGCTTAAGGCAAGAGTAGGATTAGCTGGCAAATCAGTCATGGAGCTTCAGTGGGGTAGTTGGTCATATGCCTATGCTGCAGGTGGATGATTGAAACTCCATTTAGCTTACTTTCCAGGAACAGGGAAACAGAGAGCTCCTACCCTTGATTATTTGAGCTCATTCTTTTAGGAAGCTGTGCTTTCCTAGGCTGAAGATTTAAAGTTTGGAGACTTCCATGGAACCCTGCAGAAGAAGGATCTGGAAGTGGAAGCCCATGGGAAGGAAGATACTTAGATATAGTACTTTGGGAAATAGAGGTAGAACTACCAGGACTCAGTTATGTCAGCTAAACCCGTGTATATCTAGTATTCCATTATTGAAATGCTAAGCCTGTGAGAATTATTTATAGCCTACCACTCAAGGCCATCACCAAGGTCTGATTTTTCAGATTCCAAAAATTGCAACCTCAGGCATGATTGGGTTCATTGAGCCAGTTAGTTCAGCCTTCAGGACAAATGACTGTGGGTCTCTGCCAGTGTATTGGCTGACACTGTTTGCTATAGAAGTAAGACTGGGTAGGCATTGGATATCTCCTAGGTTTGGGCTGGGCACGGTGGCTCACACCTGTAATCCCAGCACTTTGGGAGGCCTAGGCAGGCAGATCATGAGGTCAAGAGATTGAGAGCATCCTGGCCAACACAGTGAAACCCTGTCTCCACTAAAAAAATAAAAATAAAAAAAATTAGCCAAGCGAGGTGGCAGGCGCCTGTAGCCAAGCTACTCGGGAGTCTGAGGCAGGAGAATGGCGTGAACTCGGCCACTGCACTGCAGCCTGGGCAACAGAATGAGACTCTGTCTCAAACAAAAAAAAAAGTTTGGAGAGCTAAAGGCAGAAATAGGTAACAAATATTTTTTATTTTTATTTTTTTTTTGTTGTTGTTGTTGAGACGGAGTCTGACTCTGTCGCCCAGGCTGGAGTGCAGTGGCCGGATCTCAGCTCACTGCAAGCTCCACCTCCCGGGTTCCCGCCATTCTCCTGCCTCAGCCTCCCGAGTAGCTGGGACCACAGGCGCCACCTCGCCCAGCTAGTTTTTTGTATTTTTTAGTAGAGACGGGGTTTCACCGTGTTAGCCAGGATGGTCTCGATCTCCTGACCTCGTGATCTGCCCGTCTCGGCCTCCCAAAGTGCTGGGATTACAGGCTTGAGCCACCGCGCCCGGCCACAAATATTTTTTAAAACAAAGGTCATGTTTTAGTTATACCAAGATACATTATTTGATATATTGATAGCTGACTTTTTCCTAGATTTTGTTTTTCTTTTTTTTGTTTTTTGGAGGGGCATACAGATATAGACTGGGATTTTTGTTTTGTTTTATGTGTTTTATAAGTAATGAACCTGCTCATTTTTTTTCTTGTATATTTTTGCTCTATAGGCTTTCCTGCAGACTGGATACTTTTTTAGTGCGTACGCGACTAAAAAAGGATGGCGACTTCAATTTTAAATCCAAGGTAAAGTGGTCCTGTGAAATTAATATTCTCACTCTGAATCTAGTTTTGCATAGTATTTACTTTTAAAATTTAACAGTGGTCTACCTTTGTTTAATCTGTGTAATAGAAATTTGGTTAGAGAAAACCGTTTAGCCGGGCGCGGTGGCTCAAGCCTGTAATCCCAGCACTTTGGGAGGCCGAGACGGGCGGATCACGAGGTCAGGAGATCGAGACCATCCTGGCTAACACGGTGAAACCCCGTCTCTACTAAAAATACAAAAACTAGCCGGGCGAGGTGGCGGGCGCCTGTAGTCCCAGCTACTCCGGAGGCTGAGGCAGGAGAATGGCATAAACCCGGGAGGCAGAGCTTGCAGTGAGCTGAGATCCGGCCACTGCACTCCAGTCCGGGCGACAGAGCGAGACTCCGCCTCAAAAAAAAAAAAAAAAAAAAGAAAACCGTTTCATAGAACTATGACTAGGTACATTTCTTTTTTTTTACTTTGGTAAGTAACAGATAACTGATAAATACTTTGAGGGAATGGGAACTGAAAAAGAGAATGGGCTAGAAACTACATAATGGCAGGAAAATTATATTACAGAAGCTTCCCCACAATAGAGGAGATGTGAAATTTGGTCAAAATTTATTGGGATAAAGATCCTTACTGTGTTAAATCATACTAACATGACTTTTATACTACTTATTTGTTAAACGAAGCTCAAATGGATCCAATTACTTGTTATAGTAATCATGGGATCTCCCTGTTGCCCGAAGTATATATTTGCTTTTTTCTTCTTGGACATTTATTATTTTGTTATTATACAGTTTTTAGCAGAGAGTTTTAAAATAATTTTATCCTTTGTTCTGTAATTAGCCTAAAATAATATTGGAAATTATGAGAATTTATTTATTTATGATGTCATGTGCCTGCAATCCCAGCTATTCCAGAGGCTGGGACACGAGAATTGCTTGAGCCCAGGAGTTGGAGACCTGGGCAACGTAACAAGACTCCATATCTAATTTTTTTAAAATTGTGAAAGACTGGAAATTTAAATTCTTCCTCAAAACCTGTATTACAAAGGGATTCCACTATATTTTCTAAGTCACTGAGAGTCTATTTTAAAGCCTTACTCTAACTGAAGAATACATGTTTTGTTCAAAATAACAACTTTCAGAAGTAAGCAGAGACTTTAGTATTCATATGGTAAGACTTTAATTTCAGAAGGTTTTTGTAAGTGTAATTTTCGGAAATACCTACTCAGAGTTCTTGTATCTCGTTCTAAAATTTTAAATCTCAGGCTTTTCTATTTAGTTATTTAAATAATAATTTCAAAGCTACTGTATTACTATGAGCTACTGGAGTGGAGGTTAGGAAACATGTTTTTGTGTATTTGGAGTAACTACAATTGTGACTTGTGTGTAAGAAGTATTTTAATAGTTTTCAATATGAATAAATGAACACACAAATGAGTTTCTATATAATGGAACGTTATAAGTAACATAATACACATGATATGTTTTAATAACTAAATCTCTTTCATTTCTAAACTACGGCTTAAATTTATATTCCCTTTTATTTATTTATTTTTTTTTCTGAGACAGAGGATTGCTCTGTCACCAGGATGGCGCGATCTCAGCTCACTGTAACCTCCGCCTCACAGGTTCAAGTGATTCTCATGTGTCAGACTCTCTAGGAGCTGTAATTACAGGTGCCCATCACCACACCGGACTAATTTTTTTTTTTTTTTTTGGTGGATATGGGGGGTTTGCCCTTTTGTGCCGGGGCTGGTCGTGAACTTCTGACCTCAAGTGATCAACCCGCCTTGGCCTCCCAAAGTGCTGGGATTACAGGCATGAGCCCCTATGCCTGGGCTCTTGTAATGTTTAAGATATATAAGTTCAGATGAATTGTGTTGAGAAAACATGTCAAAATAAGAAGGAAAGAAATTAGAAGTATGTCATAAGTAGGAAAGATAGATTCAGTATAGTTTCTGATATTCTTCAACTGGAAGGTTAGGGTTCGATTTTAGGATAGAATTTCTTAAACTTTTTAAAGCCCCAACTCATGTTCTGTTAAATACAGTATTTTCGAGCCACACATTACTCTTTAGAATTCTGCTTGCTTATTCTTTCTCCAGGTAGAAAGTTGATGGAATATTTCTTTTTCCATTTTTCTCTCTCTGGGGTAACAGTGTTCCAGCTTTCAGGTGGTGATAGATGTATTTTAGTGTAATAGAATTAATGCTTTTATTAGACAAGTTTTTACAAAAAGCTTATTGTAGAGCAAATTCTAATAAGTGCTACTACAGGGATCCATTATGAACACAAGTTTTTGTTATGTGTCTGTATTTCTCCGCATACATTATTGTGCTTAAAATTACTTCTTTCCTTGGCTTAAGCTCATGCTTGATTAACTGGCTGTGTGTCTTTTTTTGTTTTGATGTTTCTCTGTCCCACCTCTCCTTTTAAAAATGATTTACCTCAGCCTTTTCCCTTGCACAACAAGTTTTAGTGTCTGTTCTTTTATTACACTTCTGTCTCTAGTGTCAGCGTATTTAGTGACAGCTTCCTCTTTAGTAGCTGTGTGTGGATTTCAGTCATCAGTCATTGCCCCATAAGCTTTATTCTTGTTTTTTTTTTTCTCTCTGTCTTGGAAGGAACTGAATTAATATGATAATTTGTTTCAGCTTTTTTATAAACAGCCTAGAAGTTGCTTGTACTGTTTGCAATGCCTACCCATTTAAATCAGATACCACTAAAAACTAAGTTCTCACATTTTCCCCATAAGATGGAATTTATGAAAATACACAAAATATTATCACATATTTAATTTATATTTTTGAATATATTCATGTTTTCAGTAATACACAAAACCTCCCTATGGGTAAGCTTTCTTCTAGGTTATTTTGGTTAAGAAAATACTCTAATCGATACAGTATTTGTGTAATAATGAACTAGGGGCAAAAGAGTAACGTTTTGAGGATATCTGTATCATCTCTCATAATCCTCACCCCATGAGCATGTAGATTAGTAAATGGCAGATTTAAGGTTTGAATCTATTAATACATCTGAGTGACTCTAAAACCTGTATTCTTCGTGTTAGATCATGTAGTACTGGTGAATATTGTGTTATTAAACTTGATACATGTTATTCTCTTAAAGCTATTGTTTTCTTTGTAGAATGTTCCAGAACAACACTTAACAAAACGAAGAACTATTTCTCAGCAACCAACAAGGACTGTTTCTCAACAAGCAATCTTCTCAACAAGGAAGAATCGTAAGCTATCTGAAGACTGCCTATTCTTGTGTTATTCACTGACAGTTAATTACACATTTTTTATATACTCTTTGCTTTAACTATAGTGAAAACGACATATGGTACTGTGAGAACAGGAAATATAACTTTGCTTGAGGGCAGTGGTTCTGACAGCGAAAATGAAGATGGGGTTAAAATCCATCCTGAAATCATCAGTGGTCAGCCTCATCGACCTACACACCCTGGTCTGAAACCTTCCCTCAATCCTATAGTGAACCCTGGTGTTACAAAGGTAGATTGGTTTTTTTGAAATCTTTCCCTTCCCCATGCTTTTTCACATACATCCCCTCAATCTTAATAATGATGACAGAGATCCTAGAAAGAAATACAAGCCCTCAAGATGATAACAGAAAACAAGTCTTACCAGAGAGATAGATGCATGGGATTGAGATTTATGAAAAATGGTGGGAATAAATAGTTCTTAGGTTTGCCTTTATGGAAGGAAAGATGTAGAAAGCAACCGAAAAGAACAGCTCAGTATGTGCTGTGCACATTGGCTTACGCCAGTAATCCTAACACTTTGGGAGGCCGAGGCAGGCAGATCACCTGAGCTCAGGAGTTCGAGACCAGCCTGGGCAACATGGTGAAACACCGTCTTAATTGATACACAAAAAATTAGCCAGACGTGATGGCGCATGCCTGTAGTCTCAGCTACTCAGGAGGCTAAGGCATGAGAATTGCTTGAACCCAGGAGGTGGAAGTTACAGTGAGCCAAGACCATGCTACTGCACTCCAGCCTAGGTGTGAGAATCTGTCTCCAAAAAAAACAAGAATTAAATCTTTCCATGCAATTCAAAAATGCATATTGCCATAACATTCCAGAAAGAAGTGTCTGCATAGATTAAGGAATATTTTGTACTCTTGAAACAAATGTGGAAATATATAATTGAAAAGTAGAATTCCATGTTTTTCCCTCATGTTTTTATTTTCAAAAGTTTAGAGTTCTGTATAGGTTTGCATTATTTAATTCTACTAGTTTAGTATATTTTACAAATATTTGTCTTATCAACACTGTGTCCTTTTCCTGAGTAAGGCCATCTACTTCAGTTCCAAATGTATTTATCCCGATCTGTCTTCTAACTTTCCTGGGTACCTCAAATTTGATAGGTCCTAAACTGAACACATTGTTCGTGGTTCTTTCCTGACTCCTGGCCCTTTGTAATCTGTCATCTGGCTTCCCCCTCCTAGTACGTAACACCTGGTAAATAGCACTGAAACATTGAAAGAGGAAAAATGCTGCACTCCAGGTCTCACATCACCAATGCATTCTCTTACCAAGTTCTGTATTTTTACCTGCTTCCCACTTTTCATGTCTTAGTACTGTAGTTCACATTGTGACCTCTAATTCTAGAATACTCTTTTATAGTTGGGCCCCTGCCTCACCATATTCACTCCCTTTTACATTGCTGCCAGGGTGACCTTCCCAAAATATATTTGTAATGATCTAACTCATCTGCTCATTGAGTGGATCCCGATTGCATGAAGGGGGAATTTTACATTCCAGCATGACACATATCTTTTGTAGTTTGGCCTGATTGTCCTGTTTTCTCTCTCCGTCCCATTCCCTCTGACTGCATCCCAGTTTTATTTGAATGCCTCTCATTTGCCATGTGGTTTCATGTCCCATCCTTCTACCCATGCTACCTTTGCCTAGAAACCCCTTATACCCTCACTCTTTGTCTGACTTTTAAAATATGGCCCTGACTTTGCAGCATTTACAGAGCTTTCCAAGTAGAACTGACTACTCTCTTTATGCCCTTACCATATTTTATTCATTTTAATTGTAGACCTAGTGTTATATGTTTCTGTTCTTGTTTCTTTTCATATATCCCCACTTGAATAGAGGGTGGAATCTGTCTTTTGTTTATATTTTTGGCTTCTCTCAGGATATGCCATGATTTTCTACGCACAGTGAATAAAGAAATACAATGTTTTGTAAAGTTGTTTTTTTGTTTGTTTGTTTTTTAATAGGAGGAAGCAACAAAACCATCAACTGGAAAAAACAAAAATGGTATTATTTAAAGTGCCCCACGAGAGCAAACAAATTGTAATAATTTTATTTTTTTGTGTATAAAAATTAGAGGTGGTAAGTTAGTGAATATCTCTGAAAAAAAAGTATTTGCTTTAATGGTACTACTTTAAAAAAAAGGAAACCAAGTGTGGCAGATCATGCCTATAATCCCAGTTCTTTGGGAGGTCAAGGTAGGCAGATCACTTGAGCCCAGGAGTTTGAGACTTGCCTGGGCACCATGGCAAAACGCGGTCTCTTCTTAAAAAAAAAACACTACAAAAATTAGCGTGGTAGTACAGGCCTGTAGTCCCAACTACTTGGGAGGCTGAGGTGAAGGATCACTTGAGCTGAGGAGGTTGAGGCTGCAGTGATCTGTGATCACATCATTGCATTCCATTCGTGATGACACAGCAAGACCCTGTCAAAAAAAAAAAATAATACAGAACCAAATATAATATATTTATTTTTTTGTTATTTTTCTCATATTACAAACTCCAGTAAGTAATAGTCTCATGAATGTGTCTGTGAATAACATTTTATAGATAAGTCATCATCAGGATCAGAAGAGGAAGATATGGGATCATCCTGTAGTTCTAAGGTACTGTCTACTGTCATAAATATCAAGTGATGTTAAATCATAAAATAGGATGCTTGAGTTTTACTTTCTCACCTGTGTGTACGCCCATAAAGGAATTATTTTCTCACATTTCAGTGTACGATGAATACAATAATTGTGTGCTAAGTAGATTACTGCTGCAAAGTACAGTTCTGCTAATTTGCAGGATCCATTTAAGAAGCCAATATAGTATAATGAAAAAGAAAATACAGGGAATCACTTTGGGTTCTGAAGATAAGTTTGTCTAAAAGCTAAAGAATTATTCCAGGTCAACCTAGGAGCAAATGTATGATTCTATGGTATATCTGGATGTGTAAATATCCTAATGAGATGCAGAGATAAAGAGTTTAAGCTGTAGGGTTTTTTTTAGAACTTGGAACTTGGAAAGATAGTGCCTAGGACTTGAAAGTATTGTAATGTTTGGATCATCAGTGTAGATCTGCAAGGAACATTTTATGAGAAGGAAAAGCATGGGAAATAGTCTACGTGTGGAAGTATAAAAACAACAATTTGGTTTAATAGTGTTTTAATTCTTTTTAACAGTAGAATGCTTTGAATTTCTTTGTGGCAGTCATGCTTTTGGTAACATAAGTAGAAAATAACAATGATGTATTCTAAGGCCACAACTGTGGAAAGAGATGGGAATGGCCTGACCTCTTAGGTAGAAGCAGCTGGTGCATAGTGGTACCAGCACTGAGTGGAAGTCAAAAGATACGTTAGTATCCTGGTCCTGTCACTTACTAGCTATGGAACCTTGGGAAAAATTATTTAACTTATTTGAATGTCAGTGCCCTTTTTCATAAAGATGGTACTGATA
>NW_022321108.1:0-9217 GCF_002776525.5 Piliocolobus tephrosceles | reverse complement strand
TATCAGTACCATCTTTATGAAAAAGGGCACTGACATTCAAATAAGTTAAATAATTTTTCCCAAGGTTCCATAGCTAGTAAGTGACAGGACCAGGATACTAACGTATCTTTTGACTTCCACTCAGTGCTGGTACCACTATGCACCAGCTGCTTCTACCTAAGAGGTCAGGCCATTCCCATCTCTTTCCACAGTTGTGGCCTTAGAATACATCATTGTTATTTTCTACTTATGTTACCAAAAGCATGACTGCCACAAAGAAATTCAAAGCATTCTACTGTTAAAAAGAATTAAAACACTATTAAACCAAATTGTTGTTTTTATACTTCCACACGTAGACTATTTCCCATGCTTTTCCTTCTCATAAAATGTTCCTTGCAGATCTACACTGATGATCCAAACATTACAATACTTTCAAGTCCTAGGCACTATCTTTCCAAGTTCCAAGTTCTAAAAAAAACCCTACAGCTTAAACTCTTTATCTCTGCATCTCATTAGGATATTTACACATCCAGATATACCATAGAATCATACATTTGCTCCTAGGTTGACCTGGAATAATTCTTTAGCTTTTAGACAAACTTATCTTCAGAACCCAAAGTGATTCCCTGTATTTTCTTTTTCATTATACTATATTGGCTTCTTAAATGGATCCTGCAAATTAGCAGAACTGTACTTTGCAGCAGTAATCTACTTAGCACACAATTATTGTATTCATCGTACACTGAAATGTGAGAAAATAATTCCTTTATGGGCGTACACACAGGTGAGAAAGTAAAACTCAAGCATCCTATTTTATGATTTAACATCACTTGATATTTATGACAGTAGACAGTACCTTAGAACTACAGGATGATCCCATATCTTCCTCTTCTGATCCTGATGATGACTTATCTATAAAATGTTATTCACAGACACATTCATGAGACTATTACTTACTGGAGTTTGTAATATGAGAAAAATAACAAAAAAATAAATATATTATATTTGGTTCTGTATTATTTTTTTTTTTTGACAGGGTCTTGCTGTGTCATCACGAATGGAATGCAATGATGTGATCACAGATCACTGCAGCCTCAACCTCCTCAGCTCAAGTGATCCTTCACCTCAGCCTCCCAAGTAGTTGGGACTACAGGCCTGTACTACCACGCTAATTTTTGTAGTGTTTTTTTTTTAAGAAGAGACCGCGTTTTGCCATGGTGCCCAGGCAAGTCTCAAACTCCTGGGCTCAAGTGATCTGCCTACCTTGACCTCCCAAAGAACTGGGATTATAGGCATGATCTGCCACACTTGGTTTCCTTTTTTTTAAAGTAGTACCATTAAAGCAAATACTTTTTTTTCAGAGATATTCACTAACTTACCACCTCTAATTTTTATACACAAAAAAATAAAATTATTACAATTTGTTTGCTCTCGTGGGGCACTTTAAATAATACCATTTTTGTTTTTTCCAGTTGATGGTTTTGTTGCTTCCTCCTATTAAAAAACAAACAAACAAAAAAACAACTTTACAAAACATTGTATTTCTTTATTCACTGTGCGTAGAAAATCATGGCATATCCTGAGAGAAGCCAAAAATATAAACAAAAGACAGATTCCACCCTCTATTCAAGTGGGGATATATGAAAAGAAACAAGAACAGAAACATATAACACTAGGTCTACAATTAAAATGAATAAAATATGGTAAGGGCATAAAGAGAGTAGTCAGTTCTACTTGGAAAGCTCTGTAAATGCTGCAAAGTCAGGGCCATATTTTAAAAGTCAGACAAAGAGTGAGGGTATAAGGGGTTTCTAGGCAAAGGTAGCATGGGTAGAAGGATGGGACATGAAACCACATGGCAAATGAGAGGCATTCAAATAAAACTGGGATGCAGTCAGAGGGAATGGGACGGAGAGAGAAAACAGGACAATCAGGCCAAACTACAAAAGATATGTGTCATGCTGGAATGTAAAATTCCCCCTTCATGCAATCGGGATCCACTCAATGAGCAGATGAGTTAGATCATTACAAATATATTTTGGGAAGGTCACCCTGGCAGCAATGTAAAAGGGAGTGAATATGGTGAGGCAGGGGCCCAACTATAAAAGAGTATTCTAGAATTAGAGGTCACAATGTGAACTACAGTACTAAGACATGAAAAGTGGGAAGCAGGTAAAAATACAGAACTTGGTAAGAGAATGCATTGGTGATGTGAGACCTGGAGTGCAGCATTTTTCCTCTTTCAATGTTTCAGTGCTATTTACCAGGTGTTACGTACTAGGAGGGGGAAGCCAGATGACAGATTACAAAGGGCCAGGAGTCAGGAAAGAACCACGAACAATGTGTTCAGTTTAGGACCTATCAAATTTGAGGTACCCAGGAAAGTTAGAAGACAGATCGGGATAAATACATTTGGAACTGAAGTAGATGGCCTTACTCAGGAAAAGGACACAGTGTTGATAAGACAAATATTTGTAAAATATACTAAACTAGTAGAATTAAATAATGCAAACCTATACAGAACTCTAAACTTTTGAAAATAAAAACATGAGGGAAAAACATGGAATTCTACTTTTCAATTATATATTTCCACATTTGTTTCAAGAGTACAAAATATTCCTTAATCTATGCAGACACTTCTTTCTGGAATGTTATGGCAATATGCATTTTTGAATTGCATGGAAAGATTTAATTCTTGTTTTTTTTGGAGACAGATTCTCACACCTAGGCTGGAGTGCAGTAGCATGGTCTTGGCTCACTGTAACTTCCACCTCCTGGGTTCAAGCAATTCTCATGCCTTAGCCTCCTGAGTAGCTGAGACTACAGGCATGCGCCATCACGTCTGGCTAATTTTTTGTGTATCAATTAAGACGGTGTTTCACCATGTTGCCCAGGCTGGTCTCGAACTCCTGAGCTCAGGTGATCTGCCTGCCTCGGCCTCCCAAAGTGTTAGGATTACTGGCGTAAGCCAATGTGCACAGCACATACTGAGCTGTTCTTTTCGGTTGCTTTCTACATCTTTCCTTCCATAAAGGCAAACCTAAGAACTATTTATTCCCACCATTTTTCATAAATCTCAATCCCATGCATCTATCTCTCTGGTAAGACTTGTTTTCTGTTATCATCTTGAGGGCTTGTATTTCTTTCTAGGATCTCTGTCATCATTATTAAGATTGAGGGGATGTATGTGAAAAAGCATGGGGAAGGGAAAGATTTCAAAAAAACCAATCTACCTTTGTAACACCAGGGTTCACTATAGGATTGAGGGAAGGTTTCAGACCAGGGTGTGTAGGTCGATGAGGCTGACCACTGATGATTTCAGGATGGATTTTAACCCCATCTTCATTTTCGCTGTCAGAACCACTGCCCTCAAGCAAAGTTATATTTCCTGTTCTCACAGTACCATATGTCGTTTTCACTATAGTTAAAGCAAAGAGTATATAAAAAATGTGTAATTAACTGTCAGTGAATAACACAAGAATAGGCAGTCTTCAGATAGCTTACGATTCTTCCTTGTTGAGAAGATTGCTTGTTGAGAAACAGTCCTTGTTGGTTGCTGAGAAATAGTTCTTCGTTTTGTTAAGTGTTGTTCTGGAACATTCTACAAAGAAAACAATAGCTTTAAGAGAATAACATGTATCAAGTTTAATAACACAATATTCACCAGTACTACATGATCTAACACGAAGAATACAGGTTTTAGAGTCACTCAGATGTATTAATAGATTCAAACCTTAAATCTGCCATTTACTAATCTACATGCTCATGGGGTGAGGATTATGAGAGATGATACAGATATCCTCAAAACGTTACTCTTTTGCCCCTAGTTCATTATTACACAAATACTGTATCGATTAGAGTATTTTCTTAACCAAAATAACCTAGAAGAAAGCTTACCCATAGGGAGGTTTTGTGTATTACTGAAAACATGAATATATTCAAAAATATAAATTAAATATGTGATAATATTTTGTGTATTTTCATAAATTCCATCTTATGGGGAAAATGTGAGAACTTAGTTTTTAGTGGTATCTGATTTAAATGGGTAGGCATTGCAAACAGTACAAGCAACTTCTAGGCTGTTTATAAAAAAGCTGAAACAAATTATCATATTAATTCAGTTCCTTCCAAGACAGAGAGAAAAAAAAAAACAAGAATAAAGCTTATGGGGCAATGACTGATGACTGAAATCCACACACAGCTACTAAAGAGGAAGCTGTCACTAAATACGCTGACACTAGAGACAGAAGTGTAATAAAAGAACAGACACTAAAACTTGTTGTGCAAGGGAAAAGGCTGAGGTAAATCATTTTTAAAAGGAGAGGTGGGACAGAGAAACATCAAAACAAAAAAAGACACACAGCCAGTTAATCAAGCATGAGCTTAAGCCAAGGAAAGAAGTAATTTTAAGCACAATAATGTATGCGGAGAAATACAGACACATAACAAAAACTTGTGTTCATAATGGATCCCTGTAGTAGCACTTATTAGAATTTGCTCTACAATAAGCTTTTTGTAAAAACTTGTCTAATAAAAGCATTAATTCTATTACACTAAAATACATCTATCACCACCTGAAAGCTGGAACACTGTTACCCCAGAGAGAGAAAAATGGAAAAAGAAATATTCCATCAACTTTCTACCTGGAGAAAGAATAAGCAAGCAGAATTCTAAAGAGTAATGTGTGGCTCGAAAATACTGTATTTAACAGAACATGAGTTGGGGCTTTAAAAAGTTTAAGAAATTCTATCCTAAAATCGAACCCTAACCTTCCAGTTGAAGAATATCAGAAACTATACTGAATCTATCTTTCCTACTTATGACATACTTCTAATTTCTTTCCTTCTTATTTTGACATGTTTTCTCAACACAATTCATCTGAACTTATATATCTTAAACATTACAAGAGCCCAGGCATAGGGGCTCATGCCTGTAATCCCAGCACTTTGGGAGGCCAAGGCGGGTTGATCACTTGAGGTCAGAAGTTCACGACCAGCCCCGGCACAAAAGGGCAAACCCCCCATATCCACCAAAAAAAAAAAAAAAAATTAGTCCGGTGTGGTGATGGGCACCTGTAATTACAGCTCCTAGAGAGTCTGACACATGAGAATCACTTGAACCTGTGAGGCGGAGGTTACAGTGAGCTGAGATCGCGCCATCCTGGTGACAGAGCAATCCTCTGTCTCAGAAAAAAAAATAAATAAATAAAAGGGAATATAAATTTAAGCCGTAGTTTAGAAATGAAAGAGATTTAGTTATTAAAACATATCATGTGTATTATGTTACTTATAACGTTCCATTATATAGAAACTCATTTGTGTGTTCATTTATTCATATTGAAAACTATTAAAATACTTCTTACACACAAGTCACAATTGTAGTTACTCCAAATACACAAAAACATGTTTCCTAACCTCCACTCCAGTAGCTCATAGTAATACAGTAGCTTTGAAATTATTATTTAAATAACTAAATAGAAAAGCCTGAGATTTAAAATTTTAGAACGAGATACAAGAACTCTGAGTAGGTATTTCCGAAAATTACACTTACAAAAACCTTCTGAAATTAAAGTCTTACCATATGAATACTAAAGTCTCTGCTTACTTCTGAAAGTTGTTATTTTGAACAAAACATGTATTCTTCAGTTAGAGTAAGGCTTTAAAATAGACTCTCAGTGACTTAGAAAATATAGTGGAATCCCTTTGTAATACAGGTTTTGAGGAAGAATTTAAATTTCCAGTCTTTCACAATTTTAAAAAAATTAGATATGGAGTCTTGTTACGTTGCCCAGGTCTCCAACTCCTGGGCTCAAGCAATTCTCGTGTCCCAGCCTCTGGAATAGCTGGGATTGCAGGCACATGACATCATAAATAAATAAATTCTCATAATTTCCAATATTATTTTAGGCTAATTACAGAACAAAGGATAAAATTATTTTAAAACTCTCTGCTAAAAACTGTATAATAACAAAATAATAAATGTCCAAGAAGAAAAAAGCAAATATATACTTCGGGCAACAGGGAGATCCCATGATTACTATAACAAGTAATTGGATCCATTTGAGCTTCGTTTAACAAATAAGTAGTATAAAAGTCATGTTAGTATGATTTAACACAGTAAGGATCTTTATCCCAATAAATTTTGACCAAATTTCACATCTCCTCTATTGTGGGGAAGCTTCTGTAATATAATTTTCCTGCCATTATGTAGTTTCTAGCCCATTCTCTTTTTCAGTTCCCATTCCCTCAAAGTATTTATCAGTTATCTGTTACTTACCAAAGTAAAAAAAAAGAAATGTACCTAGTCATAGTTCTATGAAACGGTTTTCTTTTTTTTTTTTTTTTTTTTGAGGCGGAGTCTCGCTCTGTCGCCCGGACTGGAGTGCAGTGGCCGGATCTCAGCTCACTGCAAGCTCTGCCTCCCGGGTTTATGCCATTCTCCTGCCTCAGCCTCCGGAGTAGCTGGGACTACAGGCGCCCGCCACCTCGCCCGGCTAGTTTTTGTATTTTTAGTAGAGACGGGGTTTCACCGTGTTAGCCAGGATGGTCTCGATCTCCTGACCTCGTGATCCGCCCGTCTCGGCCTCCCAAAGTGCTGGGATTACAGGCTTGAGCCACCGCGCCCGGCTAAACGGTTTTCTCTAACCAAATTTCTATTACACAGATTAAACAAAGGTAGACCACTGTTAAATTTTAAAAGTAAATACTATGCAAAACTAGATTCAGAGTGAGAATATTAATTTCACAGGACCACTTTACCTTGGATTTAAAATTGAAGTCGCCATCCTTTTTTAGTCGCGTACGCACTAAAAAAGTATCCAGTCTGCAGGAAAGCCTATAGAGCAAAAATATACAAGAAAAAAAATGAGCAGGTTCATTACTTATAAAACACATAAAACAAAACAAAAATCCCAGTCTATATCTGTATGCCCCTCCAAAAAACAAAAAAAAGAAAAACAAAATCTAGGAAAAAGTCAGCTATCAATATATCAAATAATGTATCTTGGTATAACTAAAACATGACCTTTGTTTTAAAAAATATTTGTGGCCGGGCGCGGTGGCTCAAGCCTGTAATCCCAGCACTTTGGGAGGCCGAGACGGGCAGATCACGAGGTCAGGAGATCGAGACCATCCTGGCTAACACGGTGAAACCCCGTCTCTACTAAAAAATACAAAAAACTAGCTGGGCGAGGTGGCGCCTGTGGTCCCAGCTACTCGGGAGGCTGAGGCAGGAGAATGGCGGGAACCCGGGAGGTGGAGCTTGCAGTGAGCTGAGATCCGGCCACTGCACTCCAGCCTGGGCGACAGAGTCAGACTCCGTCTCAACAACAACAACAAAAAAAAAATAAAAATAAAAAATATTTGTTACCTATTTCTGCCTTTAGCTCTCCAAACTTTTTTTTTTGTTTGAGACAGAGTCTCATTCTGTTGCCCAGGCTGCAGTGCAGTGGCCGAGTTCACGCCATTCTCCTGCCTCAGACTCCCGAGTAGCTTGGCTACAGGCGCCTGCCACCTCGCTTGGCTAATTTTTTTTATTTTTATTTTTTTAGTGGAGACAGGGTTTCACTGTGTTGGCCAGGATGCTCTCAATCTCTTGACCTCATGATCTGCCTGCCTAGGCCTCCCAAAGTGCTGGGATTACAGGTGTGAGCCACCGTGCCCAGCCCAAACCTAGGAGATATCCAATGCCTACCCAGTCTTACTTCTATAGCAAACAGTGTCAGCCAATACACTGGCAGAGACCCACAGTCATTTGTCCTGAAGGCTGAACTAACTGGCTCAATGAACCCAATCATGCCTGAGGTTGCAATTTTTGGAATCTGAAAAATCAGACCTTGGTGATGGCCTTGAGTGGTAGGCTATAAATAATTCTCACAGGCTTAGCATTTCAATAATGGAATACTAGATATACACGGGTTTAGCTGACATAACTGAGTCCTGGTAGTTCTACCTCTATTTCCCAAAGTACTATATCTAAGTATCTTCCTTCCCATGGGCTTCCACTTCCAGATCCTTCTTCTGCAGGGTTCCATGGAAGTCTCCAAACTTTAAATCTTCAGCCTAGGAAAGCACAGCTTCCTAAAAGAATGAGCTCAAATAATCAAGGGTAGGAGCTCTCTGTTTCCCTGTTCCTGGAAAGTAAGCTAAATGGAGTTTCAATCATCCACCTGCAGCATAGGCATATGACCAACTACCCCACTGAAGCTCCATGACTGATTTGCCAGCTAATCCTACTCTTGCCTTAAGCCTACACAGATATGAGAAGAACATTAGTTAATTGGGAAAAGTGGCAGAGAAAAGGGGATACCTGGCCTGGACCACAGATCCATGCAGTTCAGCAACCTCCAGTACACTAGTACTCGACGGGCTCTAAGCTACCCCTCTGTAAGTTGGGGTGGAAGATGATACACATTTCTATATGCTCTAAGACTCTTCCCACAGGCTCAAATTCTCTTAACATCTTTCCAAACAGACAAACAAACAAAACCTTGATGTCTGTCAGTTTTTCCAATTAGAGAACCAAAACAGCAGCAACCCGTTTAGGACTCTCTTAAACCCACTACTTTAACACGTCTTTTTTGCTAACTCCCAACTGTTTGGACGAACCGAGGCAAGATGGTGCACTTCCGGGTTCTTCATCCCCACCCCCAACCCTTCCCGCGCGCGCGCGAAAATGCAGCCGGCGCCCAGGGAGGGTGCAGACCAACTGGGCATGCGCCAGGTGACGTCAATCTGAAGAGACCAAGATTTACCTGGTCGCACCTGCGGAACGCCCCTGACACGCCCATGCCCCACCTATTGCCCTCCCACTCCTAGAAAAGCCGCTCTCCGCCATTGAGCCACGCGGCCTTCTTGCAGCCCCACTCCTGTCGGGATGTCGGGACTGTGGGAAGTCCGTCCGAGAGCCCCACGGGGGGACTCTGCCGGCCTCCTTCCCCGGAGGCCGACAGACTTCTCCCGCACACCTTAGGTTACCAAAATAAACGTGCAGTTTTGCTGTTACACTTGCCTACCCGCTGGTTCTTTTGCGCCCGCTCGGCTGGTCTTAGAAAAACAAGACACCAACATCCTGTGTTTCTCATTCCTCTAATTTATCACAAAGCCCACTATTCTGATCTCTTTTTTAAAACCCCTACTCTTATCCAACTCAGTGTCTTTGGCCTTCCCCTGCTAATTCCACTCTTACCCGCCTCCATTAAGGTTCACCAGCTCATTCCATTCTCATCCTCTTCCACTGG